>NW_027657296.1:0-33733 GCF_964235325.1 Thermobia domestica | reverse complement strand
GTTTCACTACGGATTTTCATGGAGAAAAAACGATAACGATAGGATTATTTCCTGTTTCACTATGGATTTCCATGGAGTAAAAATGATAAGACTACTTCCGGTTTCACTACGGATTTTCATGGAGAAAAAACGATAACGATAGGATTATTTCCTGTTTCACTATGGATTTCCATGGAGTAAAAATGATAAGACTACTTCCGGTTTCACTACGGATTTTCATGGAGAAAAAACGATAACGATAGGATTATTTCCTGTTTCACTATGGATTTCCATGGAGTAAAAATGATAAGACTACTTCCGGTTTCACTACGGATTTTCATGGAGAAAAAACGATAACGATAGGATTATTTCCTGTTTCACTATGGATTTCCATGGAGTAAAAATGATAAGACTACTTCCGGTTTCACTACGGATTTTCATGGAGAAAAAACGATAACGATAGGATTATTTCCTGTTTCACTATGGATTTCCATGGAGTAAAAATGATAAGACTACTTCCGGTTTCACTACGGATTTTCATGGAGAAAAAACGATAACGATAGGATTATTTCCTGTTTCACTATGGATTTCCATGGAATAAAAATGATAAGACTACTTCCGGTTTCACTATGGATTTTCATGGAGAAAAAACGATAACGATAGGATTATTTCCTGTTTCACTATGGATTTCCATGGAGTAAAAATGATAAGACTACTTCCGATTTCAGTATGGATTTCCATGGAGTAAAAATGACAAGACTACTTCCGGGTTCACTACGGATTTTCATGGAGAAAAAACGATAACGATAGGATTATTTCCTGTTTCACTATGGATTTCCATGGAGTAAAAATGATAAGACTACTTCCGGTTTCACTACGGATTTTCATGGAGAAAAAACGATAACGATAGGATTATTTCCTGTTTCACTATGGATTTCCATGGAGTAAAAATGATAAGACTACTTCCGGTTTCACTATGGATTTTCATGGAGAAAAAACGATAACGATAGGATTATTTCCTGTTTCACTATGGATTTCCATGGAGTAAAAATGATAAGACTACTTCCGATTTCAGTATGGATTTCCATGGAGTAAAAATGACAAGACTACTTCCGGGTTCACTACGGATTTTCATGGAGAAAAAACGATAACGATAGGATTATTTCCTGTTTCACTATGGATTTCCATGGAGTAAAAATGATAAGACTACTTCCGGTTTCACTACGGATTTTCATGGAGAAAAAACGATAACGATAGGATTATTTCCTGTTTCACTATGGATTTCCATGGAATAAAAATGATAAGACTACTTCCGGTTTCACTATGGATTTGCATGGAGTAAAAATGACAAGACTACTTCCGGTTTCACTATGGATTTTCATGGAGAAAAAACGATAACGATAGGATTATTTCCTGTTTCACTATGGATTTCCATGGAGTAAAAATGATAAGACTACTTCCGGTTTCACTACGGATTTTCATGGAGAAAAAACGATAACGATAGGATTATTTCCTGTTTCACTATGGATTTCCATGGAGTAAAAATGATAAGACTACTTCCGGTTTCACTATGGATTTGCATGGAGTAAAAATGACAAGACTACTTCCGGTTTCACTATGGATTTTCATGGAGAAAAAACGATAACGATAGGATTATTTCCTGTTTCACTATGGATTTCCATGGAGTAAAAATGATAAGACTACTTCCGGTTTCACTACGGATTTTCATGGAGAAAAAACGATAACGATAGGATTATTTCCTGTTTCACTATGGATTTCCATGGAGTAAAAATGATAAGACTACTTCCGGTTTCACTACGGATTTTCATGGAGAAAAAACGATAACGATAGGATTATTTCCTGTTTCACTATGGATTTCCATGGAGTAAAAATGATAAGACTACTTCCGGTTTCACTATGGATTTGCATGGAGTAAAAATAACAAGACTACTTCCGGTTTCACTATGGATTTTCATGGAGAAAAAACGATAACGATAGGATTATTTCCTGTTTCACTATGGATTTCCATGGAGTAAAAATGATAAGACTACTTCCGGTTTCACTATGGATTTCCATGGAGTAAAAATGACAAGACTACTTCCGGTTCACTACGGATTTTCATGGAGAAAAAACGATAACGATAGGATTATTTCCTGTTTCACTATGGATTTGCATGGAGTAAAAATGATAAGACTACTTCCGGTTTCACTATGGATTTGCATGGAGTAAAAATGACAAGACTACTTCCGGTTTCACTATGGATTTTCATGGAGAAAAAACGATAACGATAGGATTATTTCCTGTTTCACTATGGATTTCCATGGAGTAAAATGATAAGACTACTTCCGATTTCAGTATGGATTTCCATGGAGTAAAAATGACAAGACTACTTCCGGGTTCACTACGGATTTTCATGGAGAAAAAACGATAACGATAGGATTATTTCCTGTTTCACTATGGATTTCCATGTAGTAAAAATGATAAGACTACTTCCGGTTTCACTACGGATTTTCATGGAGAAAAAACGATAACGATAGGATTATTTCCTGTTTCACTATGGATTTCCATGGAGTAAAAATGATAAGACTACTTCCGGTTTCACTACGGATTTTCATGGAGAAAAAACGATAACGATAGGATTATTTCCTGTTTCACTATGGATTTGCATGGAGTAAAAATGATAAGACTACTTCCGGTTTCACTATGGATTTGCATGGAGTAAAAATGACAAGACTACTTCCGGTTTCACTATGGATTTTCATGGAGAAAAAACGATAACGATAGGATTATTTCCTGTTTCACTATGGATTTCCATGGAGTAAAAATGATAAGACTACTTCCGATTTCAGTATGGATTTCCATGGAGTAAAAATGACAAGACTACTTCCGGGTTCACTACGGATTTTCATGGAGAAAAAACGATAACGATAGGATTATTTCCTGTTTCACTATGGATTTCCATGGAGTAAAAATGATAAGACTACTTCCGGTTTCACTACGGATTTTCATGGAGAAAAAACGATAACGATAGGATTATTTCCTGTTTCACTATGGATTTCCATGGAGTAAAAATGATAAGACTACTTCCGGTTTCACTATGGATTTTCATGGAGAAAAAACGATAACGATAGGATTATTTCCTGTTTCACTATGGATTTCCATGGAGTAAAAATGATAAGACTACTTCCGATTTCAGTATTGATTTCCATGGAGTAAAAATGACAAGACTACTTCCGGGTTCACTACGGATTTTCATGGAGAAAAAACGATAACGATAGGATTATTTCCTGTTTCACTATGGATTTCCATGGAGTAAAAATGATAAGACTACTTCCGGTTTCACTACGGATTTTCATGGAGAAAAAACGATAACGATAGGATTATTTCCTGTTTCACTATGGATTTCCATGGAGTAAAAATGACAAGACTACTTCCGGTTTCACTATGGATTTTCATGGAGAAAAAACGATAACGATAGGATTATTTCCTGTTTCACTATGGATTTCCATGCAGTAAAAATGATAAGACTACTTCCGGTTTCACTACGGATTTTCATGGAGAAAAAACGATAACGATAGGATTATTTCCTGTTTCACTATGGATTTCCATGGAGTAAAAATGATAAGACTACTTCCGGTTTCACTATGGATTTGCATGGAGTAAAAATGACAAGACTACTTCCGGTTTCACTATGGATTTTCATGGAGAAAAAACGATAACGATAGGATTATTTCCTGTTTCACTATGGATTTCCATGGAGTAAAAATGATAAGACTACTTCCGGTTTCACTACGGATTTTCATGGAGAAAAAACGATAACGATAGGATTATTTCCTGTTTCACTATGGATTTCCATGGAGTAAAAATGATAAGACTACTTCCGGTTTCACTACGGATTTTCATGGAGAAAAACGATAACGATAGGATTATTTCCTGTTTCACTATGGATTTCCATGGAGTAAAAATGATAAGACTACTTCCGGTTTCACTACGGATTTTCATGGAGAAAAAACGATAACGATAGGATTATTTCCTGTTTCACTATGGATTTCCATGGAGTAAAAATGATAAGACTACTTCCGGTTTCACTACGGATTTTCATGGAGAAAAAACGATAACGATAGGATTATTTCCTGTTTCACTATGGATTTCCATGGAGTAAAAATGATAAGACTACTTCCGGTTTCACTACGGATTTTCATGGAGAAAAAACGATAACGATAGGATTATTTCCTGTTTCACTATGGATTTCCATGGAGTAAAAATGATAAGACTACTTCCGGTTTCACTACGGATTTTCATGGAGAAAAAACGATAACGATAGGATAATTTCCTGTTTCACTATGGATTTCCATGGAGTAAAAATGATAAGACTACTGCCGGTTTCACTACGGATTTTCATGGAGAAAAAACGATAACGATAGGATTATTTCCTGTTTCACTATGGATTTCCATGGAGTAAAAATGATAAGACTACTTCCGGTTTCACTACGGATTTTCATGGAGAAAAAACGATAACGATAGGATTATTTCCTGTTTCACTATGGATTTCCATGGAGTAAAAATGATAAGACTACTTCCGGTTTCACTACGGATTTTCATGGAGAAAAAACGATAACGATAGGATTATTTCCTGTTTCACTATGGATTTCCATGGAGTAAAAATGATAAGACTACTTCCGGTTTCACTACGGATTTTCATGGAGAAAAAACGATAACGATAGGATTATTTCCTGTTTCACTATGGATTTCCATGGAGTAAAAATGATAAGACTACTTCCGGTTTCACTACGGATTTTCATGGAGAAAAAACGATAACGATAGGATTATTTCCTGTTTCACTATGGATTTCCATGGAGTAAAAATGATAAGACTACTTCCGGTTTCACTATGGATTTGCATGGAGTAAAAATGACAAGACTACTTCCGGTTTCACTATGGATTTTCATGGAGAAAAAACGATAACGATAGGATTATTTCCTGTTTCACTATGGATTTCCATGGAGTAAAAATGATAAGACTACTTCCGGTTTCACTACGGATTTTCATGGAGAAAAAACGATAACGATAGGATTATTTCCTGTTTCACTATGGATTTCCATGGAGTAAAAATGATAAGACTACTTCCGGTTTCACTACGGATTTTCATGGAGAAAAAACGATAACGATAGGATTATTTCCTGTTTCACTATGGATTTCCATGGAGTAAAAATGATAAGACTACTTCCGGTTTCACTATGGATTTGCATGGAGTAAAAATGACAAGACTACTTCCGGTTTCACTATGGATTTTCATGGAGAAAAAACGATAACGATAGGATTATTTCCTGTTTCACTATGGATTTCCATGGAGTAAAAATGATAAGACTACTTCCGATTTCACTATGGATTTCCATGGAGTAAAAATGACAAGACTACTTCCGGGTTCACTACGGATTTTCATGGAGAAAAAACGATAACGATAGGATTATTTCCTGTTTCACTATGGATTTGCATGGAGTAAAAATGATAAGACTACTTCCGGTTTCACTATGGATTTGCATGGAGTAAAAATGACAAGACTACTTCCGGTTTCACTATGGATTTTCATGGAGAAAAAACGATAACGATAGGATTATTTCCTGTTTCACTATGGATTTCCATGGAGTAAAAATGATAAGACTACTTCCGATTTCAGTATGGATTTCCATGGAGTAAAAATGACAAGACTACTTCCGGGTTCACTACGGATTTTCATGGAGAAAAAACGATAACGATAGGATTATTTCCTGTTTCACTATGGATTTCCATGGAGTAAAAATGATAAGACTACTTCCGGTTTCACTACGGATTTTCATGGAGAAAAAACGATAACGATAGGATTATTTCCTGTTTCACTATGGATTTCCATGGAGTAAAAATGATAAGACTACTTCCGGTTTCACTACGGATTTTCATGGAGAAAAAACGATAACGATAGGATTATTTCCTGTTTCACTATGGATTTGCATGGAGTAAAAATGATAAGACTACTTCCGGTTTCACTATGGATTTGCATGGAGTAAAAATGACAAGACTACTTCCGGTTTCACTATGGATTTTCATGGAGAAAAAACGATAACGATAGGATTATTTCCTGTTTCACTATGGATTTCCATGGAGTAAAAATGATAAGACTACTTCCGATTTCAGTATGGATTTCCATGGAGTAAAAATGACAAGACTACTTCCGGGTTCACTACGGATTTTCATGGAGAAAAAACGATAACGATAGGATTATTTCCTGTTTCACTATGGATTTCCATGGAGTAAAAATGATAAGACTACTTCCGGTTTCACTACGGATTTTCATGGAGAAAAAACGATAACGATAGGATTATTTCCTGTTTCACTATGGATTTCCATGGAGTAAAAATGATAAGACTACTTCCGGTTTCACTATGGATTTTCATGGAGAAAAAACGATAACGATAGGATTATTTCCTGTTTCACTATGGATTTCCATGGAGTAAAAATGATAAGACTACTTCCGATTTCAGTATGGATTTCCATGGAGTAAAAATGACAAGACTACTTCCGGGTTCACTACGGATTTTCATGGAGAAAAAACGATAACGATAGGATTATTTCCTGTTTCACTATGGATTTCCATGGAGTAAAAATGATAAGACTACTTCCGGTTTCACTACGGATTTTCATGGAGAAAAAACGATAACGATAGGATTATTTCCTGTTTCACTATGGATTTCCATGGAGTAAAAATGACAAGACTACTTCCGGTTTCACTATGGATTTTCATGGAGAAAAAACGATAACGATAGGATTATTTCCTGTTTCACTATGGATTTCCATGCAGTAAAAATGATAAGACTACTTCCGGTTTCACTACGGATTTTCATGGAGAAAAAACGATAACGATAGGATTATTTCCTGTTTCACTATGGATTTCCATGGAGTAAAAATGATAAGACTACTTCCGGTTTCACTATGGATTTGCATGGAGTAAAAATGACAAGACTACTTCCGGTTTCACTATGGATTTTCATGGAGAAAAAACGATAACGATAGGATTATTTCCTGTTTCACTATGGATTTCCATGGAGTAAAAATGATAAGACTACTTCCGGTTTCACTACGGATTTTCATGGAGAAAAAACGATAACGATAGGATTATTTCCTGTTTCACTATGGATTTCCATGGAGTAAAAATGATAAGACTACTTCCGGTTTCACTATGGATTTGCATGGAGTAAAAATGACAAGACTACTTCCGGTTTCACTATGGATTTTCATGGAGAAAAAACGATAACGATAGGATTATTTCCTGTTTCACTATGGATTTCCATGGAGTAAAAATGATAAGACTACTTCCGGTTTCACTACGGATTTTCATGGAGAAAAAACGATAACGATAGGATTATTTCCTGTTTCACTATGGATTTCCATGGAGTAAAAATGATAAGACTACTTCCGATTTCAGTATGGATTTCCATGGAGTAAAAATGACAAGACTACTTCCGGGTTCACTACGGATTTTCATGGAGAAAAAACGATAACGATAGGATTATTTCCTGTTTCACTATGGATTTCCATGGAGTAAAAATGATAAGACTACTTCCGGTTTCACTACGGATTTTCATGGAGAAAAAACGATAACGATAGGATTATTTCCTGTTTCACTATGGATTTGCATGGAGTAAAAATGATAAGACTACTTCCGGTTTCACTATGGATTTGCATGGAGTAAAAATGACAAGACTACTTCCGGTTTCACTATGGATTTTCATGGAGAAAAAACGATAACGATAGGATTATTTCCTGTTTCACTATGGATTTCCATGGAGTAAAAATGATAAGACTACTTCCGGTTTCACTACGGATTTTCATGGAGAAAAAACGATAACGATAGGATTATTTCCTGTTTCACTATGGATTTCCATGGAGTAAAAATGATAAGACTACTTCCGGTTTCACTACGGATTTTCATGGAGAAAAAACGATAACGATAGGATTATTTCCTGTTTCACTATGGATTTCCATGGAGTAAAAATGATAAGACTACTTCCGATTTCAGTATGGATTTCCATGGAGTAAAAATGACAAGACTACTTCCGGGTTCACTACGGATTTTCATGGAGAAAAAACGATAACGATAGGATTATTTCCTGTTTCACTATGGATTTCCATGGAGTAAAAATGACAAGACTACTTCCGGTTTCACTATGGATTTTCATGGAGAAAAAACGATAACGATAGGATTATTTCCTGTTTCACTATGGATTTCCATGGAGTAAAAATGATAAGACTACTTCCGATTTCAGTATGGATTTCCATGGAGTAAAAATGACAAGACTACTTCCGGGTTCACTACGGATTTTCATGGAGAAAAAACGATAACGATAGGATTATTTCCTGTTTCACTATGGATTTCCATGGAGTAAAAATGATAAGACTACTTCCGGTTTCACTACGGATTTTCATGGAGAAAAAACGATAACGATAGGATTATTTCCTGTTTCACTATGGATTTCCATGGAGTAAAAATGATAAGACTACTTCCGGTTTCACTATGGATTTGCATGGAGTAAAAATGACAAGACTACTTCCGGTTTCACTATGGATTTTCATGGAGAAAAAACGATAACGATAGGATTATTTCCTGTTTCACTATGGATTTCCATGGAGTAAAAATGATAAGACTACTTCCGGTTTCACTACGGATTTTCATGGAGAAAAAACGATAACGATAGGATTATTTCCTGTTTCACTATGGATTTCCATGGAGTAAAAATGATAAGACTACTTCCGGTTTCACTATGGATTTGCATGGAGTAAAAATGACAAGACTACTTCCGGTTTCACTATGGATTTTCATGGAGAAAAAACGATAACGATAGGATTATTTCCTGTTTCACTATGGATTTCCATGGAGTAAAAATGATAAGACTACTTCCGGTTTCACTACGGATTTTCATGGAGAAAAAACGATAACGATAGGATTATTTCCTGTTTCACTATGGATTTCCATGGAGTAAAAATGATAAGACTACTTCCGGTTTCACTACGGATTTTCATGGAGAAAAAACGATAACGATAGGATTATTTCCTGTTTCACTATGGATTTCCATGGAGTAAAAATGATAAGACTACTTCTGGTTTCACTATGGATTTGCATGGAGTAAAAATGATAAGACTACTTCCGGTTTCACTGTGGATTTCCATGGAACAAATACGATAAGACTACTTCCGACGGATTTCCATGGTAGCATAAAACGATAATGCGTAGCCAGTGCAAGATTTACGTATAAGCTAAAGAAGCTATAGCTTATTGTCCCACTCTTTTAGGGTCCCCCCAAAATAAAGGAAAAAACTGGATTTACATTTCCAAGATATAAGAGAAACAGTAAATTAGATAAAATCTCTATATACGCTGCTGAAGTCGTCTGCTATGAATTTTATTGGGCGCAGCCATATTGGTTACAAACAATCTGTTGTTAGGGTGGTTGCTAAGGCAGTTTCAATGGCTTTGTATGGTGCACCTGTGAGTCTTGTGAAAGACGAACTTAAAATTATTTAAAAAGGCGACATTTTTCACGAATAACAGTGAATATATTTACTCTATGCGTATAGGAAACCTATATTTATCATAATATGAAAGAAAAGTACTCTACATTTTAATTATTGCAATCGCCAATAACTTGTTGGGTAACAAGTGAGTGATAATCCCAAATACGTACATGAGCGCCCCTTAATGATAATTTTAGATTGAGTTTTATTAAAATTATTGAAAATCGTTATGCTATATACTTTTGACATTTTTTTTAAGCTTCAGTGAAAATGTTTACTATGGAAGAAAAGCTTGATTTTTTTTTTTTTTAATAGTGATCAGATATTCGGAGCAAAGGAGTACAGCGCTAAAATGACGAATGCATTTTAGAACATACAGTTACGAATACTTGATCTTAGAAACTTATACTCTTAGAACTTATCTCTTCTTGGAAATAATTTCCTAATTTATTCTTCATTCTTTTGTTAACGGGTGTCCGCTCCCTGCTTGGCACTGTTAAAGTTAAAATGCGTCATCAGAAATAATTATTTAAAAGGTATAACTGTCCTATATATATATATATATATATATATATATATATATATATATATATATATATATATATATATATATATATATATATATATATATATATATATATATATATATATATATATATATATATATATATATATGTCCTATTGTTATCTGAATTATTTTCTTTGCGTCTGCCACAAACGGCCTACAGATTTGTAACATGGCAGCATATACATGTATTAAAACTCATAAGGAAAACATGTACTAACTTATGCACGGTGGTCACTTCACGTTAACACTACATCTATGATGATTCCTCAATCGGGAAGTTTGAAGCTCGAGCAATGTAAGAATGCATCTAGGGAGCAGGCGTATCAGTGAAGTTGGGTATGCTTTTAAAGAAAGACAGGTACGAAATGCGTATACTAGCCTGGACTAGTAATCACTACAAGTGGATTTGCATTTCAATTTCTTAGTAACCATGACACATTTTTAACACTGTTTCTATCTTCTCCCTCTACATAAATAATTTTCTTGCACAGAACTGTTTTCGTAGATCAGATTTTTTTTTTTTTTTTTTTAATGATCCTGTATTTTTCGTGCGTAAGCGTAGATCGATAGGATGGAGCAGTTATAGTTTATGTCAAACGACATGAGACAAATTAACAAGTCCGGTTTAAACTTTGCTATATTGCCTGTACTATACTCTTACCAACATTTATATGCGGTAAGGTACGATTATTGTAGGTTAGCTTGTGCTTATTTAAATGCGATTGTCTTACTTATATGTGTAACGCCGATTTGCCAATTTTAAAATCATCCATCGCCTGCAAGTATCAATTGTTACAAGAGTTTCAAATTTTTACACATATATGTAACCACAAGGGTAAAATTGTTATCGAACTTAACGCTGGTGAGGATCGGAAAGAGCGGAGACAGGCGAGTATCACACTCCGTGCTGGGGCAGGTACTGTTCGAAGATTATAGTAGTCCTTAAACGTGTGATTCAATTATCAGTTTACTAAGAATCGATTTTAAACTGTTTTGAGTATTAATATATATTAAACAGTTAGCGAAATTAGCCTAGAAATGTCACAAACAAACAAAGATAGAGCAAGGGAGCTTTTGCTATATATATATATATATATATATATATATATATATATATATATATATATATATATATATATATATATATATATATATATATATATATATATCTTTCTGGCTGAATATGCACGGAGAGAAAGTGTCCTTCAAAAAGATATATCTCTTCGCCCAATACATAATTAATCATTATATCGCTTGTTGTACAGAGTGGTTTTGTTATTGTTTCTCTTTCATATACTATATAGTACAATATTTCTAATTTCATTCTTGGGAAAACAAAAATCATTGCATGTACCTCTTAAACTGTTATGGTTATATCCGGAAAACGAAACAAATCGTTTTCAGAGGCGAGTACCGTGTAAACTTCTTCATATATCCCGCTCAAAGCTGGTTTGTTTGTAACCAGCTAGCTGAACAGGAAGCGGAAATGACGTTTTCTTCACCAGCGTATAGCAACAGTGCTTCGTGTTGTGTAAGTCCTATGATGCAAGTAATGGGCCCCCTTCTGTTAGCCTAATTTTTAAAATATCACTAGTTTCTTCATTTCTGCAATGGGACACATGAAGAGCCCCATTACCTTCAATAGCTTAGGACTCCACCAAACTTAAATCCAGCTCTGGGCGTAGCGACGTACAGATTTCTGCAATGAATTAAGCGCCCGAACAATACGTTACATCTCTGATATTATTCCTGTAGTGCAACCGAAAGTTGTAGGAATCTATTGAAAGAGAATACTAGCAATTCCCGTTTGGATATTACTCTTCACATAACAAAATCGGTAGGGTAGCAAGGAGCAGATTTCTGCAATGAATTAAGCGCCCGAACAATACGTTACATCTCTGATATTATTCCTGTAGTGCAACCGAAAGTTGTAGGAATCTATTGAAAGAGAATACTAGCAATTCCCGTTTGGATATTACTCTTCACATAACAAAATCGGTAGGGTAGCAAGGAGCAGATTTCTGCAATGAATTAAGCGCCCGAACAATACGTTACATCTCTGATATTATTCCTGTAGTGCAACCGAAAGTTGTAGGAATCTATTGAAAGAGAATACTAGCAATTCCCGTTTGGATATTACTCTTCACATAACAAAATCGGTAGGGTAGCAAGGAGCAGATTTCTGCAATGAATTAAGCGCCCGAACAATACGTTACATCTCTGATATTATTCCTGTAGTGCAACCGAAAGTTGTAGGAATCTATTGAAAGAGAATACTAGCAATTCCCGTTTGGATATTACTCTTCACATAACAAAATCGGTAGGGTAGCAAGGAGCAGATTTCTGCAATGAATTAAGCGCCCGAACAATACGTTACATCTCTGATATTATTCCTGTAGTGCAACCGAAAGTTGTAGGAATCTATTGAAAGAGAATACTAGCAATTCCCGTTTGGATATTACTCTTCACATAACAAAATCGGTAGGGTAGCAAGGAGCAGATTTCTGCAATGAATTAAGCGCCCGAACAATACGTTACATCTCTGATATTATTCCTGTAGTGCAACCGAAAGTTGTAGGAATCTATTGAAAGAGAATACTAGCAATTCCCGTTTGGATATTACTCTTCACATAACAAAATCGGTAGGGTAGCAAGGAGCAGATTTCTGCAATGAATTAAGCGCCCGAACAATACGTTACATCTCTGATATTATTCCTGTAGTGCAACCGAAAGTTGTAGGAATCTATTGAAAGAGAATACTAGCAATTCCCGTTTGGATATTACTCTTCACATAACAAAATCGGTAGGGTAGCAAGGAGCAGATTTCTGCAATGAATTAAGCGCCCGAACAATACGTTACATCTCTGATATTATTCCTCTGGTGCAACCGAAAGTTGTAGGAATCTATTGAAAGAGAATACTAGCAATTCCCGTTTGGATATTACTCTTCACATAACAAAATCGGTAGGGTAGCAAGGAGCAGATTTCTGCAATGAATTAAGCGCCCGAACAATACGTTACATCTCTGATATTATTCCTGTAGTGCAACCGAAAGTTGTAGGAATCTATTGAAAGAGAATACTAGCAATTCCCGTTTGGATATTACTCTTCACATAACAAAATCGGTAGGGTAGCAAGGAGCAGATTTCTGCAATGAATTAAGCGCCCGAACAATACGTTACATTTCTGATATTATTCCTGTAGTGCAACCGAAAGTTGTAGGAATCTATTGAAAGAGAATACTAGCAATTCCCGTTTGGATATTACTCTTTACATAACAAAATCGGTAGGGTAGCAAGGAGCAGATTTCTGCAATGAATTAAGCGCCCGAACAATACGTTACATCTCTGATATTATTCCTGTAGTGCAACCGAAAGTTGTAGGAATCTATTGAAAGAGAATACTAGCAATTCCCGTTTGGATATTACTCTTCACATAACAAAATCGGTAGGGTAGCAAGGAGCAGATTTCTGCAATGAATTAAGCGCCCGAACAATACGTTACATCTCTGATATTATTCCTGTAGTGCAACCGAAAGTTGTAGGAATCTATTGAAAGAGAATACTAGCAATTCCCGTTTGGATATTACTCTTCACATAACAAAATCGGTAGGGTAGCAAGGAGCAGATTTCTGCAATGAATTAAGCGCCCGAACAATACGTTACATCTCTGATATTATTCCTGTAGTGCAACCGAAAGTTGTAGGAATCTATTGAAAGAGAATACTAGCAATTCCCGTTTGGATATTACTCTTCACATAACAAAATCGGTAGGGTAGCAAGGAGCAGATTTCTGCAATGAATTAAGCGCCCGAACAATACGTTACATCTCTGATATTATTCCTGTAGTGCAACCGAAAGTTGTAGGAATCTATTGAAAGAGAATACTAGCAATTCCCGTTTGGATATTACTCTTCACATAACAAAATCGGTAGGGTAGCAAGGAGCAGATTTCTGCAATGAATTAAGCGCCCGAACAATACGTTACATCTCTGATATTATTCCTCTGGTGCAACCGAAAGTTGTAGGAATCTATTGAAAGAGAATACTAGCAATTCCCGTTTGGATATTACTCTTCACATAACAAAATCGGTAGGGTAGCAAGGAGCAGATTTCTGCAATGAATTAAGCGCCCGAACAATACGTTACATCTCTGATATTATTCCTGTAGTGCAACCGAAAGTTGTAGGAATCTATTGAAAGAGAATACTAGCAATTCCCGTTTGGATATTACTCTTCACATAACAAAATCGGTAGGGTAGCAAGGAGCAGATTTCTGCAATGAATTAAGCGCCCGAACAATACGTTACATCTCTGATATTATTCCTCTGGTGCAACCGAAAGTTGTAGGAATCTATTGAAAGAGAATACTAGCAATTCCCGTTTGGATATTACTCTTCACATAACAAAATCGGTAGGGTAGCAAGGAGCAGATTTCTGCAATGAATTAAGCGCCCGAACAATACGTTACATCTCTGATATTATTCCTCTGGTGCAACCGAAAGTTGTAGGAATCTATTGAAAGAGAATACTAGCAATTCCCGTTTGGATATTACTCTTCACATAACAAAATCGGTAGGGTAGCAAGGAGCAGATTTCTGCAATGAATTAAGCGCCCGAACAATACGTTACATCTCTGATATTATTCCTCTGGTGCAACCGAAAGTTGTAGGAATCTATTGAAAGAGAATACTAGCAATTCCCGTTTGGATATTACTCTTCACATAACAAAATCGGTAGGGTAGCAAGGAGCAGATTTCTGCAATGAATTAAGCGCCCGAACAATACGTTACATCTCTGATATTATTCCTCTGGTGCAACCGAAAGTTGTAGGAATCTATTGAAAGAGAATACTAGCAATTCCCGTTTGGATATTACTCTTCACATAACAAAATCGGTAGGGTAGCAAGGAGCAGATTTCTGCAATGAATTAAGCGCCCGAACAATACGTTACATCTCTGATATTATTCCTCTGGTGCAACCGAAAGTTGTAGGAATCTATTGAAAGAGAATACTAGCAATTCCCGTTTGGATATTACTCTTCACATAACAAAATCGGTAGGGTAGCAAGGAGCAGATTTCTGCAATGAATTAAGCGCCCGAACAATACGTTACATCTCTGATAATATTCCTCAGGTGCAACCGAAAGTTGTAGGAATCTATTGAAAGAGAATACTAGCAATTCCCGTTTGGATATTACTCTTCACATAACAAAATCGGTAGGGTAGCAAGGAGCAGATTTCTGCAATGAATTAAGCGCCCGAACAATACGTTACATCTCTGATATTATTCCTCTGGTGCAACCGAAAGTTGTAGGAATCTATTGAAAGAGAATACTAGCAATTCCCGTTTGGATATTACTCTTCACATAACAAAATCGGTAGGGTAGCAAGGAGCAGATTTCTGCAATGAATTAAGCGCCCGAACAATACGTTACATCTCTGATATTATTCCTCTGGTGCAACCGAAAGTTGTAGGAATCTATTGAAAGAGAATACTAGCAATTCCCGTTTGGATATTACTCTTCACATAACAAAATCGGTAGGGTAGCAAGGAGCAGATTTCTGCAATGAATTAAGCGCCCGAACAATACGTTACATCTCTGATATTATTCCTCTGGTGCAACCGAAAGTTGTAGGAATCTATTGAAAGAGAATACTAGCAATTCCCGTTTGGATATTACTCTTCACATAACAAAATCGGTAGGGTAGCAAGGAGCAGATTTCTGCAATGAATTAAGCGCCCGAACAATACGTTACATCTCTGATATTATTCCTCTGGTGCAACCGAAAGTTGTAGGAATCTATTGAAAGAGAATACTAGCAATTCCCGTTTGGATATTACTCTTCACATAACAAAATCGGTAGGGTAGCAAGGAGCAGATTTCTGCAATGAATTAAGCGCCCGAACAATACGTTACATCTCTGATATTATTCCTCTGGTGCAACCGAAAGTTGTAGGAATCTATTGAAAGAGAATACTAGCAATTCCCGTTTGGATATTACTCTTCACATAACAAAATCGGTAGTGTAGCAAGGAGCAGATTTCTGCAATGAATTAAGCGCCCGAACAATACGTTACATCTCTGATATTATTCCTCTGGTGCAACCGAAAGTTGTAGGAATCTATTGAAAGAGAATACTAGTAATTCCCGTTTGGATATTACTCTTCACATAACAAAATCGGTAGGGTAGCAAGGAGCAGATTTCTGCAATGAATTAAGCGCCCGAACAATACGTTACATCTCTGATATTATTCCTCTGGTGCAACCGAAAGTTGTAGGAATCTATTGAAAGAGAATACTAGCAATTCCCGTTTGGATATTACTCTTCACATAACAAAATCGGTAGGGTAGCAAGGAGCAGATTTCTGCAATGAATTAAGCGCCCGAACAATACGTTACATCTCTGATATTATTCCTCTGGTGCAACCGAAAGTTGTAGGAATCTATTGAAAGAGAATACTAGCAATTCCCGTTTGGATATTACTCTTCACATAGCAAAATCGGTAGGGTAGCAAGGAGCAGATTTCTGATATGGTTTCAGTATTCCATCTTTGACCTTATTCCTGTATTACAACTGTAAGTTACATATCTACAACCATCTTTTTGAGTATTGAGTTCACATAGTTTGCAAGTCTATCGTAGTTTCACGCTGCGAAACGAAACTCATTTGTTATAGTTTCCGTTAGCTCTAAATAAATTTGGCTATGTAAGTACAGTTTATAATCAGGGATGGCCACAAAGTTTCGGTTCCGCGAGGAACCGGTTCTCGGAGATCCGGTTTTCAGAACCGGTTCCAGACCTGGATCCGAGGAACCGGTTCTAGACCTTGATCCGCAGAACCGGTTTGATCCGAAAAACCGGTTCCGGAACCGGATCTACTTGAAGCGGATCCGTTCAGACCCGAAAACCGGTTCCACTAGGAACCGGTTCTGCCCATCCCTATTTACAGTTAAGTTCAGGTTAGATTAGTTAATTTGCGTTGATTTGGTTTTTGAAATTAGCATTCCTTTCAGCAACGAAACTATACTAGACGTGGACTTACAGCATATCGTAATGTTTCCGCCTGGAATTGAACCATGGTCTCCCAGGCCAAAGACACGTACACTAATCGCGTAGCCACGAGAAAGCTGTAGTTAATTTTCGTTTAGCTTACGGTCGTAGCTTTGTCAAGTCTAGCTTACGTTAATTTCGGTTAAGTAAGTTTACTTCAAGTTAGGTATAAAGAATCTTACAAGGAACGGACATGAACCTCTCATCCGGACTTCCGAATCAAACTTAGTCCATTCGATAAACATACATAAAGATATGTTCGTGCATAAAAAATTAGGTGCCATGGACAACAAGTAAGTCTCTATAACCTGACCCATAAAGAGAACATAATAGAAAAATATAAACGCAGTACTATTTATCCACATATCAAGAATTGTACCATATTCTCTGTAGAATGAAGCAAGCGTTTTAAATAGCAGCTGTGCTATAGTTGTATTGGGATAAACCAACGTTATATACCAACAGCCCCACCCATGTCATTTTGTTCTCTATTCCGTTCTTACTGTGTCACAGTATATCTTCTCCCTTGTTTTACGGATATACCTCCTAGTATTTTTCAAGGTACATTTTAATTGTGCACTTCTACCAGTGTGCGACTTATCAGGGGGGGATAAGGAGGAAACCCCCTCTAAAGAATTAAATTTCTCCCATAAATTTTGAAATTCCCCATGTTAAATTTCTCGGATGTGCACTTGATTCACCTTATAAAATGTCTTTTAATTCGCACACTGACTCTTATCGGTTCCGGTGTTGCTTTAGAGGATGCACAACTTGACAATAGAGCTATTTTGGAAGACATTGTTGCGACTTATTCCCAATTTATCTCTCCACATATCACCGAACATTATGCATGATAATTATTGAAATACATGCTTTATTTAACAATGTGGTATAATTCTTGTTACCAGGATACTTAGTACAGTGTTTATATTACCAGGATACTTAGTACATTATGTTCTCTTTATAGGTCAGGTCATAGATTCTGTTTTGTATGTACAGAGCTTTTTAGTATACAACCTTTCCCTTCATATCTATTCCGTCTATCAAAATGAAACTTGGTACACTCATTTCTTAACATCTATAGTATTTAGTATTTTTCGAGATACATTTGGATTGTGTGGTTTTACCCTGGGCCACTCCAGAGGGGTCCAAAGTTTATGGGAAGGATTTCTGGAGAGAATTTTCCCGACATTCTCCAAGTTTTTCCTGTTCAAGTACGTTATGCGTACAAGTACCTAGCACATCTGGAAAGCTTGTTTCATGCTGAAGAGAATGAACTATAAACCATGACTTTCCAATGAACAGTGTTGATGCAATAGCTATTTCACTGCGAGTCTACGATTTTCTTAATATTAATGTGGTTAATGGGCCCCAGGGACTTACTCCGTTGTCCATGGCGCCCAATTTTTGTGCATGAACATATCTTTGTTATGTTTATCTAATGGACTAGGTTTGATTAGAAAGTCCGGATGACACGTTTATGTCCATTCCTTGTTAGATCGGAAGCCCCTTAAATTAGACGACCCAAACTACTCTAACGTTTTGCAGTTAGCATATTGTTCAGTCAATGTGAAGAACAGGCACAGGAATGTAGCTTGGTTGCAATCCAGTCCCTTCTCATCACCTAGACTACATGAAACGTGAACCTACAGTTTAAGGTGGAATCCGAACCACTATAATCTATTGAAACTTCAAGGGTCTCTCAGCAGAAATCGAACCTAATCTGTGCATCGAAGCCGAGCGCGTTAGTCACTAGGCTAGCAGGGAGACAATTTTCTTTTGTTTGCTTAAATTTAATTGACTTTTAAATTCAGTTAAGAAATATGATCTTGCTACGACTTTTTAAAGCAGTAGCAAAATTCTGAAAAATAATCAGGAAATATTTTACTTAAACTCATTATGCATACTTATGCATCGCAGTAGTGCCGATTTCTGTATAAGTTCGAGGGAAGAGGCGTTAAGTTACGTCTACTTCGTCAGATATCGAAGCAAACATTCAAACAAAAACGCCATATTCTGGCAAACCCAAGGAAACTTTGTGGGGGAGGAAAGGTTGGCTCCCCAGGATCTGCTCCTATATGCATGCATAAAGTAAATCTGTATGAATTCATATTTGAAGGTAATCACAAGTAGAATTTTATTTCTTACATAGAACTATTCCTCTTTCACAATAACGTTTTTTAATCATAAAATTATCAATGTTTTGGCTGATCTAAGGTAAACCTGAACCTGAAATAAATTCACAGCATACATGTGTATCGTCCTTTCTCTTTTAATTCTTTTTTTTTATCGGTATCAAAGTCGGAAACCGAAGCCAGGTATAAACTCCGTCTAAGTTTGGTCAAATGTTCCTGATGTTTGTATGTACGTAGCTTTGGAGTTTAGAAAAAGATGAGACCATTCGTGGTAAACATTGAATGTCTGTGATAACTCTTAAAGCTGGGGGAGCAGAGCTTATACAATTCGATTCCATTTCCCTCCGCCATTTTGGAGCAAGATAACCAAAGGAAAATGAGAAAAACGGGAGCAGAAGATGGAGCCAGGCCGTTGGTCATCTCGTGTATGGCTTAGATTACCACTGCAGTTCCTTTGCCCGGAAATTGTGTCGCCACTGGGCCCATTTCCTCCTCATCCTCTGAATGTCGTCACTTCCGCTCTCTCCCCATGCGACGTCTTCTCCCAGGAAACTGGACACGGTCCGGTTGACCCGGAGTCGATTCCAGGGAGAAAAACATGTGATTGATGTCTTCCTTCTTCCTCAGCAACTTCTATCCAAAATCTCCCCCTTCCCCCTCCCTTTTATACGAAAACAGCCTCTGGTTCAATTTCAGAAGGTGTTTTCTATTTTCAGGCTCTCGTCTTCCGCACGGAGGATGCTGTGCTCCATACAACACCTGATATACAACGATCATAATTATTGAGACGCCTCGTTGTACAACAATAGAGAAACTGCTTCTTCGTACGACGGACAATTACTCCTCTGCACAATGGAAAGCAGTAAATATTCCGCAGTAAGGAAGAAGTACAATACACATTTTTCACAGCTATTCGCCAACACCGTACGAAATTTAATAAGTTATCAAAACCTTTACTAGATATTTTAGTTTCAACTTGGTAAGAATGATTGAAATATAAAATAAAAGTTATCACTTAATTATAGTAATATTACTACTGTGGTAACGCATTTGAAAGTATTAACTGTAATCCATATCCGATAGGTACATATAGCCACGTATGCAGGAATTTATTACGAGAGAGATTCAAAGCTTTACGGGGTTCAGATTCCTCGAATCCATCCCCTGCATATATTCGTGAGTACAAAATTACGTTCACAAATTCAGATCAATTACTAATACTGTTGAGAAATGAGATCTTTGAGTTTTACGTCCCACGGTTATGCCGCTTAGGCTAAAGGAGACAGTGATGATGAGAGATAAATGAAATGGTGGAATGAAGAAAGTGAGAGGAAAGGGAGAACCTCAAGGAAACCCACGCATAGGGTGTTTGTCCACCACAAAGTTCATTTCGCGGGGGCTGGAATCGCACCCGGGACCCCAAGCACCGGAGCTGAACGATCTACCACTGAGCCACCGTGGCCTCATTTTTAATACTGTTATCACATCTATTTATTCATATTGTGGTATACCCCCAACAACCTGCTTTCTCTCTATTGATGCTCATTCTTTCCAGTTACTACATAATATAATATACTAGCATCGATTATCCATTTCGCTGGGTTAAAAAAAATGTACAGCTGCCTATCTCATGTGTTTGGTACCAGTGAAATATGCTGTTTTTGATTTTAGTGGCATGAATTTAAACGGCATCAGAAAGCTCACTGTTCATCTCAGCAACCCCAAAAACTATGTATTCGACACTAATGTTGGTCATTTTCGATTATTTTTATGTATCTCCTCCTTTCCTAAATTTCGTGATTGAATTTGGATGTAAACGGGATCAGAAGTGTCACTGTTCAACTCACCAACCCGAAAAGTATGGAATCGACAGTAATATCGGTTATTTTCCATGATTTTTAAATATCTCCTCCTCCCTCTCTCATAAATTCCACCGTCAAAATGATACAACAAAACCATCCCAAGGTCTAAATCTCGCCTATGTTGAAAATTTGATCGAGATCGGTCAAGTGCTTCAAGAGATTAAGAGTTACAAACATAGTGAATTTCAATTTTATAATATAGATTCGAGTTTATATGAGGATGTTAGTGTCATTATAACATACTACAAAAGCATCAAAAGTATTAGTATCTTAGAGCAGAATGCAATTAATTAATATATTTGCACGATTAACCTTAAGAGAACGCAAGTGTTCATCTTTTTTCCACGAACTGAAAGAAATGTATTCAGTAACAATTCCTTTATTAAGCTTTCATATCAAAGAATGAGAATACGTTTTGATGCATTAACGAAATACTGTATCTCGAAATTGTGTTTCACATTAGAGATGGAAATATCACAGATTTTTTTTCCTTTTTTGGAGGGAAGGACTTTTCCATTTAAAAACCCGGATTTTTGGACATAAAAATGGAAATTTTCGCTTTTTGACGTTTTGTGACTAAATGCGAATTAAGAAACTGCGACTTCAATTAAGAAATTGTGTTTAGAACTTCCACACTTGTGAGACTTATTTTCAATCCAAGGCTGACAGTCTTTATTGATTTTCAAACTGGCATTGCAGTTGTTGCCAGCAAGTGAAAGTAATGCAACCACCCTATCACAAGTGTCGCTTTGGTTGCCAAACCATTTTATCAAGTACCTGGAAGTTATACATTTTGATATACATGTTTTACACGTTGCCTAAGTTCAATTTGGCAACGTGTAAAAGTACCATAGAAAGAGAAAAGTATCAAGAGAAAAGTACAATAAAAAATACAAAACTACTTCTGTTTTAGTATAAAATATTGCATACATCTTGTTCTCCTTTCAGAAAAAAAAAAGTCCTGAGCTTTAGGGGATTCAGTTCACAAAATCAAGGTCATGATATACAGGGTTATTATAAATGATTAACTCGATTTCATTAACTCACTTTAGATTTATTATTGTACATAGTCACAAAAATTTTCAGACGTATTGAAAACCTCAAAAACTGTTTTTTTTTAGTGACATTCGCAAAAAAGGTTGCTTCATCACTGAAGATGAGCTTCTCACAAATCCCAGCTTCTTCCATAAGCTGTTGCAATTGAATGTTAAATGTAAAATAACCATTTTGTTCCGTGAAATCTGTTACATTTTCTGAAGTCATTGCTAACACTATTAAAACTTCATTAAAGCGGTTTTGTCATTGAATGTTAAATTTAATTGCTTTATAAACAGTTCGTTGAAACCAGAAAAGCCACCGTGTCCAATGATTTGTACTTTTCCTTTCCTATCGAATAATTGATTTTATTAGAATCTTGAATTTTTTCCGGTTTTTCTGCTGAAAATAGAGTTTAAAAAATGCTTTTCCGTCTTAATGTTGTAATAGGGAAACAAAGGTAGAACACACTGTTATCTGTCCACTGAAATTGAAATATTTTAAACATCTCAAAATTTCCCAGGCAAAAAAAAAAAAAAAAAAAAAAACCTTGGCTTCTTTTTTCAAGAATGCCTTGTTTTGTTTCTTTGGCCTTGCATTTCTATTTAACACTCGAGCTCTCTCATGACTAAGTGGTTAACATACTCGCCTTTGACTTGGGACATCCAGGTTCGATTCCGGCCCGGACCTCATGTGGTTCGGATTCCACATTAAGCTGTAGGTCCAAGTCTCTTATAGCTTCGCTGTTGAAAGGGACGCTGAACTGAAAATGAAATCAAATCAGAAATCTATTTGACAACCATCTAACTTCCCACCTCCCTACCTTCACACAATGAACTATGAAGTCGAATAGCATCTACACGTGGGGGAATAGATTTAATATCTCCTTCATTCCCGCCCTGTTTTACTTGCATATAAGGTATAGAGACCCAAGGGTGTTTCCTTTACCGAGGCGCAATTGATCTAGGCATACTGAACGTGACACACTAAAGTTCATTCCCGTTAGGCCTATTCTCATTTCGCCTACGGACCTTCCAGCAACATATATCCTTATATCAAACCCATCTTTGCCTACAGTCACTCGAAGAGGAATATTTAGAACCTGAGGGTTTTTTTTTTTTTTTTTTTTTTTTTTACAAGGATTCATGAATAAGTTTATTTTTCAACGTCAGCAACAACTGTGACGTGATTGACTGTGATTCTAGCCAAGTACGTGTCGTGTCACTAATAGTTCCAAAGGTCACCATTTCAAAACCGATATATATTCTATTTGTTTTTATGGGCTCACAGAACAATTTAAAAAGGCCAGTGAATCAATTCAAGATCAGTTTCTCGAACTTTACAAGACTGATCGGTACCCCAGTGATTCTAAGAGATGAACCATGATGCCCTCCTACTGACCTGCTAGGAAAATTTCTTAACGCAATTTTTCAGCCAAAGTGGTGGGTGGAAGTAACTTTGTAGTTTTTCTGCCTGAATGCAGAAATCCTTGTAATATTGCAAGTAGAGTAAAATTGAGGCCCGGAGAGTAGGATCAGAATAGCATGAATTCTGGCTATTAAATTCAATTTTGAATGTCCAGAGTGATAGACGAGTATCGAACCAAAGGTAGCAGAGGTGAAGTAAACCAAGTCAGTTCTCTCCCTCATTCTTCCTGTTTGAATAAACTGAATACGAGTTTCTGTGGATGAAGAGCTATAGCTGTTTTACTTTGATAGTATTTAATGCGGCTCTGGAGTAAAGGGTGGGATACCTCGAATGGGAGCTAATTACCATCCAAAACTGAATTTCTTTAAACTCATTTTAGCTAAATTATTAATCTTCATACCTAATTTGTCATAGTGAAGGAATTAGATTTATAGGGTTGATAGGCCGGGGTAAGTCTTAACGTTTAAAGTGAATATGGTGATAGTAGACAACGACGGGGTTTGAACCTTTCTGAATTACATTTAAAAATATTGTGGGGCCAAACACACTCAATTTACCGTAATCGTAACTTTAAAAAATAAAATTGAGAAACTTAAGCATAGAAACTTAGAAACATTATAGAGAAGTCCAACTTGCTACAGCATTTATTAATTGGTATGAGAATTTTAGACAATAGAGGATTACTATACAGTATTAAGTCTGGAATTTTCTTTTCTGTAAAATTGAAGTGAATTGGTTTAATTTATTATTCCCTAGACCGATTATTTTCCATAGATTTAACTTGATTGAAAATGGCATTACAGCATATACTCGATATATTTTCATTATCTCCACATTGCGTTCCCACCTCAAACACTCAGAAATTCCCTCAAACACTAAATATCCCTCATCGAGTGAGCGTAGGCGAAACGGGAATATCGGTCTTACTGATAAGATGAGGTGGAGATAATGATAGAAGTTGCCGGAAGGTCTGTAGGCGAAACGGGAAGACACCCAGACTACATATTGTCATCTTCTTTATAATCTCATACAAGTAAGAAGCCTATCGACAATTGGCAATTATCAACAGTGAAGTAACTAAAGAAGTACACAGGAGGATATTCCTCTACCAAGGAACAGAAATTATGGTCAATGTCTAATAACTGCTTCTTAGTGTTGTATGTGTTTTTTTTTTTTTTTTTTCTTCCTTATCGTAATCAATAGTCATCTTAAAGGTAAGTGTGACGCCTAGCTTATATCCAATAGATGGCAGCACGTTTCCCTTACTTTTCAAATATGTTTTTTAAAAAGCGACAAATTAAGGAAATGAATATTCAAACTTTTGACTAAAGACAAAATTTGGGTTGAGTGAAAAAAAAATGATTATGTATTTTAAATACTTTATAAAAATATAATATATAAAGTATTTACTAAAATTTATTAATACAAATATAATATAAAATATTAATTATAATAATATAAAGTATACAAATATATATAAAGTATAGCAGTATATAAGTATACTTATTACATAAAGTATAATTACTTTTTATACTAATATAAAGTATTTATTAAGATATGCTTCATTTAGATCAATCGTTGACCGCAACAAACATGGTGGGCCACTTGTCTGTTTATGAGCGCGCTGGACTTCATGAATGCCAGCAAGAAGTCCATCTCAATCCATGTTTCTTTCTTGTGTGGAATTACACTGAGAAAGTGGTGCAAAAAGTCTAAAAATCGCACAGTGGAGGAAGAGATAACAAGAGGTTGTTGCCTACATCCCAATTGACTTCCTTCAGAAAAATATTGATTCTATTTCTGGTCGTTTGAAGAAGCTGGTTAACAACACTGGTGTCTGTTCTGATTTAACATATTCTTTGTTTTCTTATGCAACGAAGGACATGTAGGCCTACTTTTTTTTAATAACAAATAAGAATCAACATCACATAATTAATAAGATTTGTTTATATACCTAGTTAGTTTTCATGCACCCTGCCGTGCAATTTTTAATAGCTTTATTTTATTAATTGTTGGGAACATTGAGTTTATGATTTCAGTAATGAAACTCTCAACAATGGAAAAAAGAAGATAGCCACCTCAAAAAATAAAAATAAAATAAATAAAAAATAAATAAAATAAAATAAAAATGCACGGCTTATTCTCTGACTATTGACTCAATTTGTTTTTGGACGAAATTTTAAAATCCACCTCTTCATTTTGACTGAACTGTTGCGAATATTGTCATTTCCTACCAAAATCCATTGGAAAGAAAAGAAGACGTCCTCTATCCATGGTCATTAGTGCTCCTTTAAACTCACCGTTAATAATAATTTGCCTGTCATACAAACAAACATTTAATGACTTTGCACCAGATACATTACATTCTATTTCTAATATATTCTGCAAATCAAATACTGTTCATAGCTCTTGGCATTAATTTTTTCAATGGTAACATATGAATATTGAGCACCGAAATGAGATAAATGTAGTTTTTCTTTCTCTTTATATATTAGTGAAAATTTTTAAAATAAAATTTGTTTTGATTTTGAAATAGTTTATAATCTTTTAAAATTATTATTTTTTCTTCATACAATCTAAGTATTAAATTAACTAGGTATGAAATAATTGCAAAGGGCCTATTCGGTCTGCCATAAGCACCAGACTGTGTCACGTGATCAGGTCAAAAGTCACGTTGCGTGCTAAATCGAATCTGGATATTCCAAATCAAGGTGTGAGATATTTCAAGCACGTAACCTTCGCGTGGGGAGCCCTGGGTAATTTCAAGAAGATACATATACTTTATCATTATTATTGATTTTACTCAAGCAACTTGACTTTTGACAATGTTTTATCCATATTTACCCTACGTGCTATACATCATTTCTAAGCTCTTTACTATGTGTTTGCAATAAGTTTTCTATTAGCCATTTCCTTAATACAATTTTTGAGATATGTGGATTCTATTAGGATTATTATATCTCGACAAACGAACGTCTCAATGTTTCCTTATTATAGGATTTGACATATCTTGACAATTTCATTTTTTTTTTTCACGTATTTTCCATTGACTTGACTTTTCCATGTTTCGTGATTTTTTTTTTTTACTATGTTCCATAAATTTTAGGACAATTTCATTTTTGAGTGTAGAATCGGCATACTCTGTTTTATATTAAGACTAATTTTCAACCATTTCCCTCTTTAGGCTTTTGAGATAAGTGGAGGAATTATTTGCTTTTCATTGATTATTAGGGATGCACACTGAGACGAATCAAGACAGGATTTTCCTGACACAATTCGAGTCGAGACACAGCTCTTCCAATAGAGAAATATACATTTTCGAGTCGAGATATCACTTTTACAGCACATTTTCGAGACGAGACAGGCACAAATATTGTCTCATACGCATCCCTATTGATGATCCATTGACATTAATGTTAATGTTTCGGGCTGTTTTTGAATATGTTTCATCCATTTTAGGACAATTTACTTTTCGAATATAGAATCTACACAGTCTCTTCTACATTTAAGCTGAATTTGAGCCATCTCTCCCAAAGTCTGTTTACATCATTGAAACCAAATATGCCCTTTCGAGCGAAGCAATCAACCGTTATTGATTATTCATAGAATTTTTTAGTGTATCAATTATTTTCGTGAACGAACACGACATGCAAATAGTTCAATTTGACATATCAGCGAAAAGCATAATCACTTTCAAAAATTTTCTTTACAGAACAAAACGAGAAGTTCTTAGCCCTATTTCTAATGCTGAAAATTCTATTTTCGATTCTTTACAATGAGAATTCGCGCGCCAAATGGTTTTCCAAGGTTAAGTTTACGGGTATCCCATTTATCGGTGATTATTCCTCAATGGTATGTCCCATCCTGACATGCCGCTCCTTACGACGTTCAATGTGCGCTCTCGACTCACCATGTCAAATTGATGAACAACTGTTCAGGCGTCTCGGAGGAGTATCTGGGCCAATGAACATCTAAAGAGTAACTTCACTCCAATTAGATTCAGGCAGTGGTGTATTTACAAGGGGGGGCTTCCGGGCTTAAGTCCTCCTGAAATCTTACTTACTATAGTAAAGTATATGAAATATCTGGCAAAATTTTCACATTTTCAGGCAAAGCCCCCCGAAATAAAATTGTAAATACGTCACTGGATTCAGGGTATCGGTAAGGGTGAAAAGGCAAAATAATATTCCATCATGATATTCGATAATATTCCATCATGATATTCTTAAGTTTAATGGAAAGAATGATAACAATGATATAAATAAAATAGCTAATATCAGCCGAGGCGGGGAGGAACTAGAGAGAACAGTGCCCGTTCTAAATTATACTTTCACAACGTCTAAGAAAAACAACATAGTTTAGAATCTTTAATGACTTAAACCAGATATTAAATTCTTGCAATTTTATTTTACTAAACTGCATTCCATTTAGCGCATTTCACTCCCTTCTTCATTTTTTTAAAAAAATACTTGTATCTCAATAATGAACCTTCGTAATCTTGGATTTTTGTTTCGAATAGTTGCCAGTATATTTCTTACGCTTTAGGCTGTCAGTCGTGAGGCGAAACCCGTTCGGGGTTCGAATCCTTCTGTAGAACAAAGTCGTATTTTTAACTGTCCTCGTAGATTCTGTGTTCGTGTCGTATTGAACTAAGTAAAATGTTAAATAAGATTAGTTAGAAGACTATAGAGCAGAATGTCCCAATTGGGGCCAATTTAAAAAAGAAGTGATGACGTATCCAATTTCATGCTATGTAAGTTCGTCGTGTACGTAATCGTCTCAGTGGATTTTCTCGAGGTTTTTCGTTTCCTTTTACATTCTCATTCCACCAATTATTTCATAATCATTCTCCCACTTTCATTAACCCTTTGCGTCCCAGCGAAATCCATGATGATGTCATGAAAACGTATTCCTTATTAAGGGTCGTATGGATCCAAAACACGTTATTTCTACTATTTCTCCTTAGGTGGCAGCACCTTACTGACAGAAAAAGACAGTAGATGGCAGGCCTAAGGGAACATTCAATTACAACACACGTGTGTTTGTTTCGACGATAAATAATGAGCAACTTCGAGATCGGTAAAGGAAAACATTTGTCTTTGATCTTCGGTCAGTGTTGCCAACCTGAAGCAGCATAAAATCCCTTCAGAACATCACAGTTTCCCTTTTTCAGTCCAAATGTT
The DNA here is from genome assembly GCF_964235325.1 of Thermobia domestica. NCBI lineage: Eukaryota > Metazoa > Arthropoda > Insecta > Zygentoma > Lepismatidae > Thermobia > Thermobia domestica. Next base: position 4,944 of record NW_027657296.1, on the reverse strand, counting down.
CCACAATACAAATAATTGTTTTTATCGGTAATGTGAATGCTCTCCTCAGTCGCGCACAATAACTATCCCCTATATAATGATGTAGACCGTCTTTTAACAGTAAATAAAACCGGTATTACAGCACGCACATAGGAAAATGACACCTGGAACGTACGGGGTTAATTGTCCATCTCCTTTAGCCTACAGGTCATAATAAGAGTATTTATTCATTTCGTACCTGCATTTCTGAAACCATCAGTTTTATATCAATCACCCCGTATCAGTTGACAACAATAAAGGACTTTGTACCAATATGTGCTAAAAACAACTATATTATGTAAATATATTTTATTTTGCATATTTTTAGTGCATTTTTGGCTGTCTTTAGTGTACAAAAGTATGCTATCTAATTATTAGTTTTGCCGTGTTCTTTGCAACACTCCCTAAAGACTTGCAGTCCTAAACGTACAATTGCATCCCTGCACTTGTGTTCTTCTGAATTAACAAATTACTTCTCCACGTTGGACTCGTGTTTGTCTGTGTATGCCTGCGAGTTTCCGAGCATCTTTCGTAAAACTGAAACTACCAAGGAATAGAAACTGGAACTTTGAGAAGTCTTCGCGAAACGTCACAAAACACGGGGAGCTCTCTTGTTCTCGCCTCCTCCTTTGCAATATTCCTTCTGGAAATTGTTTGACTGGCTGAAGAAGAGCTCCTTCGGGTTTGTTCTCTTGCTGTCTCTTGCTTCTTTTGCTCCTGGAAGGAAAATTCCAGGAACTTGAAGTTTCCACTTATCGTTGGCAAAGTCTCGGAGCTTGGCTGTGTTCCTCCTCATATTAACGTTCTCTCTTTCTCTCTCTCTCCCACTAGAGCTGTCAGAGTTTAGAACCAAGTTTTGAACTCAGAGCCCCTTCCCCCTCGGCTCGGCTCTATTCTGCAGCCACCTTAATTTAATTACTACCCAAGTTTCTCTCCAGGAGTCCAGAAATCCAGAGAGGGTTTCATCCTGGAAAACACATCTTATACTAACCGTCCTCCCTCCACCAGTCAAATCTCCTCACACCCTCTTCCAGGGAACTACTTCCAATTTCCAAGACACCTCCCATCCCTTCGTTGAATATAACCCTATCCTCCCCCTACCACCCTCTAGAAACTCTGTTCTCATCTGTATTTTCCGCACACATCAAGCGAAGACTCGTTCTCTTGAGATTCATAAGGACCTTGCCATCTCTCGTCTACCTTACCACATCCAAAAATGTTCATCTTCTCTTAACACCATTTTCCCTTCCCTCTTCGAAATATTGGGGTTTCTTCTCCTCTGTTGTTGGAAGTTGGAAGACGGAACAACAAAAATATCTTTTGGTTAAGCAAAGTAGTTTACTCCGCAAAAGCATTATTATTTATTCGTTACATGTCGCCGTTACGCAAATGTATTCCACTAACACGAAAAGGAAAAAAAAAAAAAAAGACTTCCGCTATGTGCAAACAGTGAACTTTGGTTAAAGAAGACATGGAAATTATGTATATTGGTGAAAACACAGAAGATTCATGTGCAAGTGGGTCTCTGGCCAGGAATAGAGTTATCTGCTAATTTCGTCTGTCTACGATTCTTAACCTAAATCTATAAACCTAAAATACAGGGTGTTTTAAAAGAGACTGCATCAAGAAATCATACACCTAGATAAATGCCACTCTAGATTATTGTGGTAAATTCGAAGTACAGAAAAGTACCTGATGACTTCATATCTTCATAGGTAACTCATTAATTAGGTTGCGGGAGAACACTTTAAGAGGTATAATCACTATGAAATTAAAATACCTGTGATTTTACAGTAATTATGTGATATCTTCAAATAATTAAATAAAAGATAATCGAAATGTGGAACAAGAGCGCCCTAGACAATATTATTTTGCATGAGGTACCGTTATCACGAGTTCCCTAGTAGCTTTACGTTTGTAGTCATTTGGAAAAGCGAAAATAAATGCTGATTTTCTAAATGGCTGGAGATCGAAAGCAGATAAGTGAGTCATGATAACGGTATCTCATGTAAAATAATATTATTGTGACCGATTACAGAAAACATAGAACATTATTCGTTACTTGGCATAAGTGCCAAATATACTTCGCAAAGACTTGCTTATATTAAACGATAAATACCAATGAAAATTCTCCCAGGTAGTAAAGAGTTATTTCTGATATGCCCGGAAGGTGAAGTGCTTGCTGCTGAATTGACACACAAGTAACACGCTAAAGTGGTAGTCATTTTGTGTTGTTTCAACGCCTCATTTTTTACAGTGTACAGTACTCGTTTGCGTGCGAAGTGTCAGTCCGCGGTGACTACTTATGAAAACTAGTTGAGCGCGACTGGAGCAAGAATTTTAAAAATTTTCGCGTTACTCGCGGATCATCCCTTCGGGGATAATCGGGACTTTACTGTACTATTCTCTGATTAGATAATTTGTAGACTTCCAAACTAAATTATGCATAAATATGAGGAGACTTATAGATTGTAGATATCATTTGTTCATCTGTCTGTTGGTGCATATCAGAGCAAAAAGGCTTAAAGATAGTCAGAGCTTTTTATTATTATTATTATTATTATTATTATTATTATTATTATTATTATTATTATTATTATTATTGATCTAGTGCCCCCCAAAAGGATTTATCTCCCCCTCAACCTTGAATAGAAATTGGAATTGGTGGAAATCTTTCATTTCGTTTCATCCATGATCAAAACAGAGCAAAAGCAGTAATGGATAATGAAATCTTTCAGTTTAACGTCCCACGATTATGCCCTTTAAGCTAAGGGAGACAGATGATTAAGGCAAGGATGGTGGAATGAGAAAGTGAGAGGAAACGGGAGTACTCCGAGAAAACTCACTGACACGATGTTATCCACCAGAAACCTACTTGGCCGGCCGGGAATCGAACCAGAGGCACCACGCACCACAGGTAAGCGCTTTACCACTGAGCCACGGTGCCCTCAAAAACGATTATAGGTAACGACAATCGGTGTTTTATACGGAATCAGAATTTGAAGAATAGGTTTCATCTAACCCCTTTCTTAACATCAAAGTTGATATAAATCTATTACCATGCCTGTTTCAATATTGATTTTTACAGAGCAGTAATGGTAAGAATTATTGGGAAATACTTTTCTGATATGGATCCAGAATCCTAAAAGAAATCCATCTCCGATGTAATCACTCTATTGAAACCTGAAATATTAGGCTTTTTGGTTCCGGTTTCAACATTAAATGATCGTAATTTGGAAGTCTATCGGAGTGTTACAGAGTAAAACAAAAGTCACTTGTTTTAAAATTGCTGGTAATAACGCCTGAAAAAATCTACTCTAATTTTTTCCTAGAAGAAACCAAGACACCCAGGATTGATGATGTAGTGTGGAACATGTAAATTATACATGTATTCTTCTTTAGAGATACAGCCACATAGATTCTGGAACAGTGTCCAGTCAGTGGCGGATCTGGCCTGGGACCAGGGTTCTAGCCCCCCCCCCCCAAAGCTTTTTGAGTGATAAAGGTAATTGAAAAGTATTTGTATATCTTTGAAAGCTCATAATAAACGTTGCCTTTTATTTTTTATTGGATTTTTTTTTAAACATTAGATACAGTTAAAACATTAGATATACCTCTGGTGCATGCGGTCCCGGGTTCAAACCCTGCTCCCGCCAAGTGAACTTTGTCGTGGACAAACACCATGTGCGTGGGTTTCCTGCAGGAGTTCTCCCGTTTCCTCCCACTTTCTTCATTTCACCATTTCATACATTTCTCATCATCACCGTCTCCTTTAGCCTAGCCGATATAACCATGGGACGTAAAACTCAAAAATTTCATTTCATTTTTTTCTGTTATAAAATGTGTCTTGAGGTCCACAATGTCAACTCCTAATCTAGCCATAATATCCTTCGGAAGACAGCTAAATTAGAAACTTCTGCAGAACTCAGGTAAAATTCTAAACTTATGATGTACCTATCATAGTCTGGTTTCTGGCTGGCCCCTCCAACTTTTACTTTCTAGATCTGCCACTGTGTCCAGTATACTGGATTCACAAACCAAGTGACCTGATTGCTTTAAATGTCTCTACTTTGGTTTCCATGATACTGTTGCCAGTGCCGTGCTGTGGAAAATCAGCGCCCGGGGCGAGAGTATACGACGCCCCCTCCCTCCTTCATACATATGAATGAGCTCGACAGACCAGCCGCGAAGTGTCACCATGTTTGGCGCGAAGCATAAGAAAATTTTTAAAAATAAACCCGGCTTTCCCTTGATTTTGAGCACTTATTATTACTTTTCCCTTCCATTTTATACATATGTTTTCTTTCTTTCTTTCGAATTTTGCGCCCCGTCGTCCCGCTCGCCCCCTGCCCACAACACGGTGCTGACTGTTGCTAATGTTTTACACAAATATGTTAATCACTAGTTTCCTGTTTCCAGAGCACTAAATGAACAAAGAGGTAAATGTTGATACTTGATTATTTGATACTACATAATCAGTGATTATTACTTTATTTGGAATTTAACGTCCTTCTTTATTCTTTTTTTATTTTTCTTTCTTTTTCTTTTTCTTTTTTTTTATATATATATAGCGTCGAAGATCTATGAAAGTTGTTTCATTAGTGAAACGTTTGGAACGGGATAATATTGTAATGTTTTGCTTGGTAGAATTTAATAAAAATCTGAAAATTCTTCACTGTTCTTATCATAAAAATACTGAATACAAAGCTTATAAGATCTTTTGCAGTGTGGAGACAAAACTTGAACAAGAAAAGTGGCTTCAGATTCAAAAAGTAAAATGTCCTAAGCCATAGTCGCGTCGGATGGTGATTTAAAGGATATTTCCCTTACTCACCGCAGTTTCAGGAGATAGCGTAGTTAGGAATTACCTCTTTATTCATTGCAGCCTCCAGAGTGGGTAGCTATAGGAATACTCCTTTGCTTATG
>NW_027657295.1:0-33758 GCF_964235325.1 Thermobia domestica | reverse complement strand
GGGCTCCCCCTAACTTCGGCCGCCCCCCCTAAATTTGTGGGCTGGCTACGGGCCTGATACTCTGTTTCTTCTAAATTGCTTGCTAGATGACAAATATTAATGTGTAAAAACGTAGAAAATGCCCGCGTTGTCTTGTTTTCTTACTATTTCAGTAATAGTGGAAAACGTGGTTTATGCAACATAATAAATTACTAATTTTCCCACAACAACCATGTAGATGTTGTTGATGATTTTGAGTTTAACGTCCGTTCAGCAGCGAGATTATATGAGACGTTGACCTACTTATTAACGTGGAATCCGAACCATATGAGCTGCTGCCGGGAATCGAAGCAACCATGTACTGTTGGTAAGAAATTTCTAAGCAAAAGAAAAAAACTGATCAGCAAAATACATAAAACGATAGTCCTGCAAACTATTACTTAAAGAGAATTTATTGTAAAATCAATACATCCATGTGGCGGTATATAGTCGTAAAGTGATTAGAAAACTTAATATTAAACTGTCGATCACATTGTTTTACTTATTTGAATTCAATGTCGTATAGATTCGGTTTTAGCTCTAGATTTCAGCGTTCTCACTTCGATTCTTAACTTGTTGGAAATATGCATTAATCGAAATTATAAAAGTATGCGAAATTTAACTAGCTAAAAGAAGAGAATAACATAGAAATCCGGATTAGAGTACGTCGTCGCCAACATGTGCTTTTATTTCAGGGAGCATAAAGTCGAGAAGATCAACATTTTTTTACCATTAAATCGGCCTATAATTCGATGGATACCACCTAACCTGCAGTCTCGCATATCCATCCCCAACAGTGAATCGTCACATGATCCATTCGCGCTGAACGGGCCATATATTGTGGATCAAACCGTCTTCCAGATGGGCGATACACACGTGTTGGCCCAAAATTTCCAGTGGAAAATATTTTTTCATCTGTAAAGACAACAGTGTCCCAGTGACATGTAATATTTAGCTCTGCAAACGCCAGTCTATCGACTTTGTGATCTTCTGTCAATCTCTCCTTAACAGCAGCCCGGAAGGACCTTAAGCCTGCGGCCCGAATTCGCCGTCGGACTGTAGTTACATAACCTGGAAAGGCGGTAGACTGTTGCAGTTTTCGGGCACACATGAAAGGCTGTCGACAGCATTGATCAACTAATCGTTGGTCTTGTGTCGGTGAGGACACTCGTGGCCGACCACTTCCAGATTTTCGAGTTAGGCTTCCAGTTTCCTCATATTTTTTCCACCACCTGAACGCTGTTGCACGATGCACGCCTAATCGAGCGCCTGCTTCAGGAACACTCAATCCCGCATGTTCAATTAGAGCGATAACACTCTCGCGTACAGAATGATCATATTGCGCCATCCTTACACACCAAAGTAAAAGTGCTAGAACGTCTTTGAATATAGGATAATGCAACATATTGCTATACATGACGTCGTATTATGAAAGGCATGCGTAGAAGAAGTAGATGTGCCTGTAATCAACTGTTGTTGCACGCAAAAATACTCACTCACTGTTAGTAACAAAATATTTTCCATTTTTTTAAATCCAATGCATTAGAATATAGTAGCAGTTACTATTTTTTAAGAACATAACATCCATCGAGTGGTGGGCATAAACAAAAACTCGTAACTATGCAACAGTTAACTTCCATCAAAACCCACGAAGCACTTTACAGATTTAATCTGATTTATTTGTGCAATTTAGATACATATAAGATTACAACTTGTCCGGGAAATTTGTTTATACTCGTCTAAAACAGTTCTATTCTATTATTCGCCACTCGTATACATTATATGACAAACAACAAAACAGAAACAAGTAAAGTGCAAATACTATAGACGATATTTATCAAAACGTACTAGAGGATTAAGATATAGCCGAGCGGTTTAGTAGAGTAGTCTACTACCTCCGCCTTCTCGTGTTCAAACCCACCTGAGGTTTGTGTCTATTCTCTGTTTTTTTTTTCTTTCTTGTGCTTTCACAACGAACGTTTTTTCTATAATTCCTATAAGCTATGACTTGCAAACCCTAAAGAAAATACACATGTTTATTGTAATACTCTAATCCGGATTTTTATGTTATTCTCTTCTTTTAGCTAGTTAAATTTCGTATACTTTTATAATTTCGATTAATGCATATTTCCAACAAGTTAAGAATCGAAGTGAGAACGCTGAAATCTAGAGCTAAAACCGAATCTATACGACATTGAATTCAAATAAGTAAAACAATGTGATCGACAGTTTAATATTAAGTTTTCTAATCACTTTACGACTATATACCGCCACATGGATGTATTGATTTTACAATAAATTCTCTTTAAGTAATAGTTTGCAGGACTATCGTTTTATGTATTTTGCTGATCAGTTTTTTTCTTTTGCTTAGAAATTTCTTACCAACAGTACATGGTTGCTTCGATTCCCGGCAGCAGCTCATATGGTTCGGATTCCACGTTAATAAGTAGGTCAACGTCTCATATAATCTCGCTGCTGAACGGACGTTAAACTCAAAATCATCAACAACATCTACATGGTTGTTGTGGGAAAATTAGTAATTTATTATGTTGCATAAACCACGTTTTCCACTATTACTGAAATAGTAAGAAAACAAGACAACGCGGGCATTTTCTACGTTTTTACACATTAATATTTGTCATCTAGCAAGCAATTTAGAAGAAACAGAGTATCAGGCCCGTAGCCAGCCCACAAATTTAGGGGGGGCGGCCGAAGTTAGGGGGAGCCCGACCATATCATATTATACTTCATCACCATATTATAGTTTATTTGCAAGCCTATCGTGAAACCTTTATTGGGGCCAGCCAAAGTTTAGGGGGGCGTCCCCCTAGCCCCCCGTGGATACGGGCCTGCAGAGTATTCAATACATTAAATGTATAGCACAGTTGTGAATCTTCTTTTCCGATGTATATTAAATCATTTGCTCCGTTCCCTCTATTTTTCTCTCTGTCTCTATGTCTCTCTCTCTCTCCTTGATATTCAGTTTCCTGCAACTTATATTTTTGCTTGTTCTTCCTGTGTTCTCACCTCTATATTTTTTTCTTCTTCCTCTATTTCTATAGTCAGAGATAGAGTGAGACAGACAAAGTGATGTGTACTAACTACTCATTTGATTTTACTTTTCTATGCACGTGTAGAACTAGCTTTTTTAAGTACCAATTAGACATAGGTTATAGGCGGTCTGTCGTGGACATGTTAGACGTAGTTTTCTGCAGACTCCATTCCATCTTTCATAGGTAATGATGGAGGAACAGGGTATTACTGTCAGACTAGCTACATCGGTAGAGTGTTGGATTTCTAACACTATGGTTCTGGGTTCGAATCCCAGCCAAAGACGGTACTTTTTTCCATTTAGCAGTTTCCGATATTGTATACGTGCGAATCTCTTAAGATGTTATCTCTTTCTCATTTCTCCATGTAGATGGATGCTACGAAGAAAAACAATAGAGAAGTAATCTCTTGTTTCAGTTATGGTTGAGATTTTAAAGACATTTTCAGCTTTCTGCAAGCATTTTTATTTGTTTAAATAAATATGTGTTGTATAACACTTACTGTGTAATTATGTCTTTGTGGTTTGCTGATTCTCACAGTTATTATATATGGTTCATAACAAAATTTGAGATGGTCTCCTTTGAAGTGCATGTGTCATTTGTCAATATATGCGCACGTTTTCTTTTCCTTTATATTTCGCATATTCCTCTTTATTTAATTTTTATCACGTTGACCTTTTTCTCTTTCTCTCTCTTTAAAACCGAGGATGTAAAATGAGAAGAGAAATGAGAAGAACCTCAATCTATTACTCCATCTTGTGAGAAATTTGTGGTTTGTAGTCACGTGGTCTATGCATTTCTTGCTCCAAACGAAGTGTGCAGGGGGACGAAGCCGAAGGTTATCCTGGCGTGATCAGTGCCACAAAGACGTTAGGTTGGTTGCCTATGTTGTTGGCGTAGTTTCACAATGAACTTAAACTTTCATGTTGCAGGTTTTTTGCCTCGTATTGTACATATTTACCAATGTATTCTATATATATTTTACTTTATTTTTGTATATTTTATCATGTGGATCTATAAGGCAAAGTGTTGATTTTTTGTGAAAATAGCTAATGTTTATATGATATTGTTATGGACTTCTGTTTTGTACAGAAGCTTTTAAAGTGACCGCTCAAAAACGTGAGGGCAGCACCTACCACGAAGTTCTGGTAGTTGTTGCAGGCAGAAGCTAGTTTCTGTGGTCTGTATGTAGGAGACCACCCACGATATCTCGCCTGAGGCATCAAACCCTTTGTGGGAAAATTCCGAGAAGAGCGAGTCCATGGTTTTCTGAGAATTGTGGAGTTTAATAACCTTGTTCATGTGCTGAGCAGGGGAAGTTGTTTCATAGACACGGGAGAGTACACTTCGAACTATCGTGTGTGTAGTTTAAAACTTCTCAAGTACTGAGAAGTACCACCCAGGACGGTGTGAGAACGCTCCCCAGGATTGTCCTGTGACTAATATACATGTACCGACATGTATCGGGCAAATATTCTTATTAGTGGACAGTGTTTGTAAATATCATTTTAGTGTGGAATTACTTCAAGTGTAAATTGAACAGTGCTATTCGTCAAAAATTGGAAAATCCGCTATGTTCGTTGTTTCACCAGAATATGATCGTTTGAGATAGTGTCTGAACTATGGCTATTTGGCTATATCTAGCAGGGTTGGCTGGTTTAAACCAAGGTGGTTTAAACCAAAAAACAAAAAATGTTCGTAAAAGTGTAAGTGTTTGTAAAATCTTGATGAACACACATTTGTGGGTTATCACGTTTCACTCCCGTATATTATTCGTATTATATCCAGACCTAAATTCCCCATTCATTACTCAAAAAGATTATACTACAAAAGCAACTTTTTTTTTATAAGTTTATAAATGTTTATTTTGTGATTTTTTGTAGTTATTATTGTTATGTAATTGCAATCGAAGAAAAATTCTAAATATTGTTTCGTTTCAATGTTTACTATTGATAAAATACATCGAAAATGCCGTACTTTTTGTGTGTGTGTGGAGGGAGGGGGAGTCATACAGACCTCACGAGAGGCCTTTAGTGAAATTAGTATCTTTGGTATCTATTTATGTATAAATGAGTCTGAGCCAAAGTGGACTCAAATAATTCGTATCTTTATTCACTTTTCTTTTTGATATGCAGATTAAGTCGGTGTATTTCTTTAATTTGGACCAATAAAAGTCGTTATTAACTAACTTGAACTAAATTAGTTCTTCTGTACTCCGTACTACTTTGAAATTGTTCATATGTAATTCTGTGTAATGGTTTCACTTGTGCAACTGTTTATCTTTTTGTCCTTCTGAAATGACTCTTGACAGTTATATTAAGAAGCATGTAAAGATCAGTACAACGTTTTTTTTTTATCAGGATTCCTTCGTGAGTGAGTCGGCAGACGTATCGCATTTGTGGCCAATTAGTCCTGGTTCCGAGTTCAAATGGAGGACAATTTCTCTCGGATGTAACTCGAGAAGCGGTTTTTATTCCGCTTTAAGCTTATGTGACCCCTTCCAGCATAACTCGGTTGTCGCATAATAACATCAAAGCGAAACAAACTTATTTCTGTCCATATATGATATGAATATATAGAGCAAATTATTTAAACCATAAAAACCTGGTTTAAACCAAAAAAACCTGGTTTAAACCAAAAAAACCGGTTTATTTGGTTTTTTTTTTTAATAAAAACCATGGTTTTTGCCAACCCTGATATCTAGGTCCTCATTGTTAAGTAGCAGTCATTCTGCCTACAAACTTTATTAACAGTGCGGTGGCACTATTATTTAATTCCTAGCATGGAATAGAAATTCATCGTAAAATCTCTATCTGAGATTTAACCGGCCTGTCACGCTATTTCGGCAGTGCCATCCTTGGACTTCTAGAACAAGGAGACTAGCAGTTTTAATATTGATATTATGCTGACATTCTTTAGATCAGTTCCAGCGTCAGAGTGACCATTCAGCTAGTCAGGATCGTCACGAACATTTCCAGTTAGTGGAATGATAATCTGGAAACAACCATTTTGATTTTCTGCCATGGACTGTGTGTCAACCCTTCCTGATGAACAGTGCATCGTACATATATATTGATAATTAACAATTTTCACGTATAAATTGTGTATAACCCTTGTTTTGCTATTACCAGCCTCCTCTCTGAAAGACGGCCAGAGACTGTGAACTTGCAATTATGAGGAGTGTGTATTATTGTGGTGTATCTGTTTATCAGATCATTTAAGAGGTCAGACAGATCTCCAGCTTTAATCATTTTTTTTTTCTTTCCTTATAAAATTTCACTGTGGAAATTGTGTGTATTTCACTTAGTGTGTGTGTGGTGCACCATAAGTAATAAGGAAAATCAATATAAGTGTATATAATTAAATGGAAGTGTTACGTGTTACTGCCTTCATATATGGTCTGCTCAATCAAGAATAAATCTTCATCTATCAAAAGTATTTCTAGGGTGTCTGTTTTCCAGTACGGTGAGTACCTGAATGCTAATCTCTATGTTTTGTTTCAGGAGTGAGAGTCAAGGAAACATTTCTCCTTGTCATGTGTACATCTGACCATCTTCCTGAATGGGGCCCAGGGAGAGTTACGCCCAAAGAACTTAAAGAGACACAGTTATGAGTATAGAGAGTAATTAACAGGCTGCTACCTGTTTGTTTGAAATTAATTTTTTTTTGTTTTTTTAACCTTTGTTCATTCTGAAACTCTCTATAAGTAGCTTCAAGACCGTAACTGTAGTCAGAGAATACCCTGAGATCTTTGTTTGTTTTTATTCATGCTCTACCGACTACTAAACGTGGCAGTGGCGGCTTCCACAGGAGATCACCATTATCTCCAAACAGGGAATTACGTATGCTAATGCATTGTATTTGCATTTTATTTAGATTTACCATATTATTTTGAATATCCATAGCCACTCCACCTTATATTATTATCTTTATTGTGGTGGTGTCCTTTGGCATGCATAGATTTCATCTATAGCTACCTGCACCTCACAGTTAGTGCGATGAGAATCTGGAGTACGTCAAATAATACCTACCCTCCCCCCCTCCTGTCGACATTTGCGTGGTACGAAACTTTTTAAAAGTCGCACGGGCTTATGAAAATAAAATGGTCCACCCTGTGTATATATATCGTTTTCGCCAGTGACTTTAAAGTAAATTTAATTCATAAGTTTGTAGTTTGCTTGCTTGTACAAATGTACATATCATATTATGCCATCCTCTTATAGAAATATGAGTACAGTGAACTCTGAAATACTTTAAAATGTTTCGTGTTGATGTGTAAAAAGAAACTCATTAACAATCGTAGAAATAGAGCCAACTGCGATGACTACTTATTTGAGTACAGATTGCTTTCTTTCGACTGGTACTTTTTTTTTTTCTTTTGTTATTGCTAGAGCCAGGAATTCTAGGTGCTGCATCTTAGTAATTTTTTCTGGTATTAAAAGGCCCAAATTAGCTTGTCTTCCAAAGAAAACATCAAGTAGCGCCTTTGGTTTGGGAAACCCGGGTTCGATTCCCGGCGGGAGCTCATGTAGCTCGGGTTCCTCGTTAAATTGTAGGTCAACGTCTCATATAGCCTCGTTGCTGAACAGGACGCTAAATTTAAAATCAAATATTAAAAATAAAAACATTAAATAAACACTCCTGCATTTAGGTTGCACCTGCACTTATTTTCAATGCAAGTATCTTTTTTACACCTTTTCGCAATGTCGACACTTTCGTGCATTTCTAAAACTTATTTTTGGGCTCTTTTCCCCCATTTTATTCCTATAATAATTTAACGAAGAACTCCGAGCATGTGCGACATCACATTACTTTCGCTTTAGTGCAGACTCATTAGGTGAAAGCTGATGAATAGCAATAAAGGGGTAAAGACATACCGAAGATACCTCGCGATCGAGATCGAGGTTTTAGTCGCGGTCGCTACCTCGATGTCTAAGTGTAGATGGATGAAGGGCGCACATAGCAAAGAGGTCTCATCCTTGCTGTAAGTTCTCAATTTGAAGAGAAACATTAATGTGACGCGTGTGAAATTATTCCGTCAATGCATAAAAATCACTGCGAAACCGCATTTTGAAATTGAAAGGAGCATAAATAGGGGTGGACGCGGGACGAGTTGTGAGAAATGCCAGTCTCGTCTCTGGTTTCGCAAAAAGATTTGAGTCTCATTGTTCGTGGACTGTATTATTTTGAACACAAAGTTCGTTGTACAATATACTATTTATTATATTGTAAACACACAACTAAATACAATAATTGCTATGCATAAGCACCTACACACTATGCAGTCACACACACCACGTTGACACTTATAAAGCACTATAAATTCTCCAGTGTTGCCAAATACAAAACAAAAGAATAATGAAATGCGGCCGAACATACCGCCCACCTTGAAATATCATTTCAACACTACATATAATTCTACACATTACTCTACACTACACATTCTACATATTATTCTTCATTAAATGGAAGAGGAGAAATTTTTACAATTGGTCGTTTGAAGACACCTTTGCTAGTTTTAATAGTAACAGTTCTAACAATATTGTCTACACCAGGATGAACAGCAACTACTCTTGCTAAATTCCAATGTTGAGGAGATGTCTTATCTTCCTTCACTAATACTAAATCATTGACCTTGATATTAGCATGTTTACACCACCACTTTGGCCTTTGTTGCAGCCGAGACAAATATTCTGTTTGCCAACGGTTCCAAAAATGTTGGACCAATCTTTGAGTTAATTGCCAGCGTGACAAATGATTGATTTTTAATTCACACAAATTTGGTTCAGGTATTGCTACTAATGCATCGTGAATTAAAAAATGACCAGGAGTTAATACCTGATAGTCATTAGGATCAGAAGATAGAGCAGTTAATGGTATAGAATTTAAACAGGCTTCAATCTGACACAAAACTGTATACATTTCTTCAAATGTGAGTACAGTGTTACCAACTACACGTCTCAAGTGGTACTTGACAGACTTTACACCAGCTTCCCATATGCCTCCAAAGTGAGGTGAGGATGGTGGATTAAAATGCCAATTTATAGATTGCATACTGAGGTAATTACATACAGACTCTTTTGAATCACCATTCGTTACAAGTTTCAGTAAGGATTTTAATTCTCTGTTTGCACCTATGAAATTTGAACCACAATCACTGTAAATATCAGTAGGTTTTCCCCTTCTAGCTATAAAACGTTTCAAAGCTGCAATAAATGACTCTGTTGAAGCATCACTTACCAATTCTAAATGGATTGCTTTGACACTGAAACAAATGAAGAGTGCTACGTAACCTTTGAACAATTTTGAATTTCGACTTTTCATATTTTTTAACATTAGTGGACCAGCATAATCTAAACCGCAATGCAAAAATGGACGAGTTGGTGTTACTCTACCAACAGGAAGTTGACCCATTAATTGAGAGGCTGTTACACTTGACTGTTTGTGACATGTTACACAACTTTTTACAATTTTCCTTACAAAGTCACGACCACCAATAATCCAAAACTTTTGTTGCAAAACAGATAAAAGTAACTGTGAACCTGCATGAAGATGCTTTATATGTTCAGATTTTACAAGAAGTTCTGTAATTCTAGCATGTTTTGGAAGTAAGATAGGATATTTGAAATCATATGTTACATTAGCATTTTGCAAGCGGCCTCCAACTCTCATGACATCATTTTCATCAAGAAATGGATTTAAACACAATAGTTTGCTATTATAAGGCAAAGGTTTTTTCATACGTAAGTATTTTATCTCAAGTGGATATTCTGATTCTTGAGCTTGTTTTATCCAATGCATTAATGCATTTGACAACTCCTTTGTAGTTAATGGTCCACTACATCTTAACTCCTGTTTACCTTTACTATTCCTAATAAATCTTTTACACCAAGCAGTAACACGAACTAACCTAGATAATGATGAAAATTTATCTACTATTGTACAGTCAACCTTAATGTGCATGTTAACAGTTGAAGACTTTTGCTCACATTGAACAGAATCTAGATTTTTGCAATTAATATTTACAATAGGTAACTCTGATTCCATCAACCACTTTGGCCCATTCCACCATAGTGAATAAGACTCTAATTGTGACGGATTCAAACCACGAGAACTACAATCAGCTGGGTTGTCTTTGCTCGATGTGTGCGCCCATTTAATAAAAATTGATTGTTGAATCTCAGATACTCGGTTAGCCACAAATGTTTTCCACTTACTCGGACATGAAGAAAGCCATGCTAACACAATAGTAGAATCTGTGTAACAGACAACCTGTTCAAACTTGATTAACATTGCCTTAATGATCGTATTGACTAATCTACATAACAATACTGCAGCACACAATTCTAACCTAGGTATTGATATTTGCTTTATAGGGGCAACTTTGGTCTTTGCAGCAATTAGGTATACTTGCACATTTCCAGATGTATCTATACAACGTACATATGCTACTGCAGCATACGCCTTTTCACTAGCATCTGAGAACCCAATTAGATCATATTTCACAATGTTTTCAGAAGAAATACACCTTTTGATCTTAATCTGTCTCAACAATGGCAATTCTTGACAATATGCTTCCCACGAGCGAGCAATATCATTTGGAAGTACGTCATCCCATTCAATTTTTAATTTCCATAATGATTGTAGCAACAATTTAGCAATAATGGATACTGGAGATAACCAACCAAGCGGATCATACAATTTTGCAATATCAGCTAGTAACATTCGTTTTGTCATTACTGACTTACAAGTGGGAACAACAATAGAAAATGAAAATGAATCACTTGATGGATTCCACTGTATACCTAAAGCTTTTACATTCTCATCTTCATTAAAACAAATTAACGACTGAGTTTCTCTTAAGTGAGAAGGTATACTATTTAGCACATTCATATCGTTAGTAGACCATTTTCTTAATTCGAAACCACCTTTGTGTAATAATGCTGTTAATTCTGAGTACAATACCATTGCCTCACTACTATCAGCTGCACCTGAAACTAAATTATCAACAAAGAAATCATTCATGACTAATTCTGCAGCTCTGGGATAACAATGACCTTCATCTACAGCTAACTGTTGCAAACACTTTACAGCCAGATATGGAGCCGAACTGGTTCCATAAGTAACAGTTAACAATCTAAAATCACTAATAGGTTGGTCAACTGTTTCTCTCCACACTATTCTCTGGTAATCAGAATCAGTTTGATCTACCTTAACTTGTCTGTACATTTTTGCTATATCAGCACACAATGCAATTGGATGAGTTCTGAACCTTAATATTAATGGGATAATATCATCTTGTAATTTTGGACCTACCATTAAGTTGTCATTGAGAGATGCTCCACTGCTAGTTTTAGCACTGGCATCAAATACAACCCGCAATTTAGTGGTAGAACTACTTTCATTTAAGACATAATGATGCGGCAGATAATAAGATTCAGATACAAGCTTATCAAGTTCTACATCAGGAATTTTTTCCATGTGACCTAAGTCTAAGTACTCCTTCATGAAATCACAATATTGTTTACATAAATCAGGATCTTTCTGTAACTTACGTTCCATCTGACATAATCGCTTTACTGCTGTGTCCCGTGATACACCTAGAGGCTCAACATTTTCTTTAAAAGGCAATTTTACAATGTATTTACCATCAACATCACGTTTGTAAGTTTCAGCAAAATACTGCTCACATGTTTGCTCTTCAACGGATAAATGTTGTACAGTTGGCAACTCTTCTACTTCCCAGAATCTTTGCAATGTTTTATTGAGATCAACAGAAACAAAATATGACTGAACACTTGATGTGTTATTCGTTAAGTTAATCTGACCACACAATACCCAACCTAACACCGTTTCAATGGCAGACGGAGCTCCATTCGTACCTACATGTCTCCCACTGAGCAACAATAATGGGAAAACATCAGCACCTAACAACACATCAATAGGGCCGCTTTTATTAAACTGTGGATCAGCTAAGTTTACTTGTTTCACAGTTTCCCAATTACCTATATTTTGAATAGTTACTCTGGGTAAGTTACTTGTGATTCTTGGGACTACTATTGCTTTAGTATGAATATTATTATTACTGTACAATGACTGAAAACACAAATCAACTATTGCATGAGAATTTCCAACGTTAGAGCCAGTAACACCTGATATGCTCATGTTTATTTTCTCTTTGTTTATGCGTAATTTCTGGACGCAACGTTCAGTTACAAACGACAATTCACTGCCACAGTCGATAAGAGCACGAAATTGTATCAACTTATTTGCATTATTTTTGATATTTATGACAGCGGTGGACAACAACACCTGAGGAATTAGTTTTTGATTTATAGAATGAGAACAATTTACTTGATCTACTTTATCCTTCTTTTCAAAATGCAATAAAGTATGATGTTTTTTGTTGCAAGTGTGGCAACCCTGCTTCACATTACACTTATTTACGGAACAATTTAAGGTCAAACAATTGAAACAAAGCGAATTCTTTTTCACAAAACTATGCCTATCATTCACTGACATATTTATGAACTCTTGACACTTATATAGCTTGTGGTTATTTTTACACATGATACATGACACAATTGGACTTGAATGATGCACTAACGTGTTGCTTTTTTTGTTTGTTTTTAAAGCAGACGTGTCTGCCGGTGGCCTTGCACTCACTGCAGCTAACGCTTTGGCACGTTGTAATATGAACTCCTTCAGCTGGTCGAAAGTTGGTTGTTCGTTTTTCTTCAATGAAAGCTCCCATTGTTTTCTGGTGTTCTTATCTAGCTTCTCACCCACATGGTAAATTAAAATCACATCCCAATGTTCCACTGGAAGGCCCAAGGATTTAAGTTCACACACACACTGAACACTATTGTCAACCAATCTTCGTAACTCACCTGATGACTCATTCTTCACAGCTGGTTGAGTAATCAACTTGCTCAAAATATGATTTGCTAGCTCCCTCACGTCTTCATATCTTGATTTAAGTAACTCCCATGCTACTTTATAGTTATCATCAGATATGGAAATAGACTGCAACAATACAGCAGGTTCTCCTGCTACAGCTGTCTTCAAATACTGCAACTTTTGAGCATTTCCTAACCGATTGTTATTATGAACAGCAGCAACAAATAAGTCACGAAACGATAGCCAATCTTGCACTCTACCACAAAATATAGGGAGTTCTAAGTCTGGCAACTTCACATCTGTGCACTGTTTATTAGATGTATTTACCTGTTCAGTATTAGGTGACTGCATATTGTACAAAATTTCTAAGACAGAGTCCAACTTATTTTGCACTTCATTAAATTCTCCGTCATATTTTGCAAACTCACTTTCACCACCCACAGAAATGAACTTTGTAATGAGCTCTGTGCAATCGCCATGTAATTGCGTAGCACGTTCAGTGTACAGCTTGATACTGAAGTTAGGCTTGTCTTTATTCTCGTTCACTTTATGTATTAACCTTGTTACTTCACGTTTCAAGACAGTTTTCTTACCTATGAGTTCTTCCATTGTTATAATTCTGCACCACTTTGACAATGCACTACAAAATGAAGATACTGCGCCACAAGTTCGCAAACCACGCACATGCACAACTGGAACAAAATCCGGTCGGTAAGGACCACTTTAATGTTCAGGGACTGTATTATTTTGAACACAAAGTTCGTTGTACAATATACTATTTATTATATTGTAAACACACAACTAAATACAATAATTGCTATGCATAAGCACCTACACACTATGCAGTCACACACACCACGTTGACACTTATAAAGCACTATAAATTCTCCAGTGTTGCCAAATACAAAACAAAAGAATAATGAAATGCGGCCGAACACTCATCTCTTGTCCATCTCTGTCAATAAATCAAAGACATTTACCTTTTTTCAATTTTCTGTTAAGAAATGCCCTCTTTCAGCACTCAGGCGAGAAACCATTTCCCAGTAAAATAAATAAATAAGAAAAAAATGTCTTCAGGTTTCGAGATGGACGGGGTATTAACTTCACCAAATGAAGTTTCGTCACTGTGATTCCATTATTCGACGTTGTTTCCCAATGGATACGTGCCTATCTTTACAGGTATTTCTTTACCTTATATCAGTAACAAATTTAGAAGAAATTCTTTTTTATTAATCTCGTAATTGGGGGAGGGAGCGTGAAGTTTTTAAGCATAGATGTGATTAACACTAGCTTCTTTTTTCTATAGAAATTCCGGAATTTATTGACTTCAGCCTAAAAGCCCCGTCCCTTTAACCGGCACTGCCTTATACGTATAATAATAAGCTACAATATAATTCTCAAATAAATATGAATGGCTTAACTGACATTCCCATCTGAGTTGCTGTTTTCTTCCTTGTGCCTCTTATCCATATAGCTGGAACATTCCTCTTTAGTTCTACTAATATGTCTTTCATAATCAAATTTCAAATGCAGCAAAATCTCTTGAGCATAGACACACACAATCCTCTGCAGACGAAATTCTGAATAAATGATTTTGTTCTATTTAGCGTTTCAGGGAGAACCAATGAGAACACAAGCCACAGCGATTCTTCCACTGAACATCGATGTAAAAAGAAACTGGATTGTTTATCATCGCGACCACTAATTCACTGTCACGATCGACCTCAAGGTCGCGATGTAGCGTACATTTCCGTAATGCGCTTACCCATTTGAATCCATATGTTTGTGCCATCGCGACTTAAACCTCGACCTCGATCGTGAGGTATCATCGGTATGTCTTTACTCTAAGGCAGCTGGCAACATAAACTGACCAATCATGGTTATCACCAATCGATATTGTTGAGTGTTTGTTAATAAAATTATTTACTTTGTGAGAGGATGTGATTTGGACTTCAGTGTCCCGTTTAGCACGAAAGCTATATGTGACGTGGACCTACAGTCAAAAGTGGGATCTGAACGACATGGGCTCTCACCAGGGTTCGAACTCGGATTTTCCGCACCAAAGGCGCGCGTATTTCCATATAGCCACGAGCCTTACTTAGTGACTGGAGATGGAGCCTTACTAAATATATGAAATGTTAAATATTATTTGTTTTAAGTTTTCTGGACTTTTGACTTTAACAACATGTTGTTCTGAGACTTCGAATTTTGAGTCCTATATGGTATAATAAGCATTGATACTGTTTGTATGAATATTTGCATTTGACATTTGTACTTTTTAAAAATACTTTTTAAGCCAAAATTTTGCACCTCTTTACCAAAATTTTTCACTTAAATTTCCTAGCTGTAGTTCAGGGTTCAGTAAGGTGAAAATGCTGATATTTTTAACTTAGAAATTACAAGGATTTTCTAATAGCCTTTCCTACAATATTTCGGATTTGAAAATTTTACTCAGTTACCTCTTTCGTAGTGAAAAATAAAATTTCCTTTTTTTTCTGGTTGTGTTGAAATAACAGCCATTTATTTCGAATATAATTATGAGGTGCATTGTGTCCATTACTGAGTTATTTTTATTAAACTCATTTATCTTTTAAGTTGCATAAAAACATTTATATTACAGCTAATGATATGTTAAATTTTATTTGTGCATTAATAGATAAATGTATATAATTAAATATTTACAGGAAGTGTATTATATTTCTATATTTAAATAAACAAGTAGATGTATTCCTTTTCGATCAAATTTATGCAGATATTACAGGGGTTCACTTTTGAGATAGGGAACCTTAGATCGGGAAACGCCGATGGCAAGCTTCACGCCATCTTGAAGAAGTAACAATTCGCCCTATTTATTGGGTTTAGTGTGTTAATGTAACTTGCTCTATTTTGCATAACATTATCGAAATTATTTCTTACTGATTCAGTACACATTACTGCTGCTCAATTTTCCATAATGTACGTTTGATTGCAAAATTTTTCATACGAGAAACGACCCCTTTTCGAAATTGTGTAGCTCTCAAGCGAGACGATACACGATCAAATTATGATTACGCAGTGACAGTTGTTTAACTTGTTAACTGTTTCTGGTAGTCGAGAATGGAGAATTACACATCAGGTGAGCTTACAGACATGCATTCAAAGTACGGTGCAGGAGCCTGTAGTGCTCGTACACCTGAACGGATGTACAGATCAAAATTGCAAACAGACGACATCCAAATTGGAGTCATTTCTCGCCGTTTTTAGTGGTCTTTCAAGCCAACAACAGACGCCAAAGTGCTAGACGACGAACTGTTCACACATCACAGTGTGAAGAGAATGTGTTAGATCGTATAGAAGAATCTCCATCAAAAAGCGCCCACCAAATTGCTCGTCATGTACACGCTTTGAAGGACTGTGTGTGGCACGTACTTGGTAAGGAGCAGTTAAACCCCCTATCACTCACAATGACTGCAAGAAATGGGACCCAATAGTTTTACACCCGGAGTAGAATTTTATCAGTGGTTTGTCCGACAATGTGATATTGTACCAATATTCTTTTGTTCATGGATGATACTCTTTCTAGTGATGGTATTTTCAATAGCCTTAATGTGATAGCCTTGTGTAGCGTGATGGCAATCCACATGCCATTCACTTGTCTCGTCATCAGCAGCAATTCTGTACCAACTTGTGGGCTTGCTTGGTTGGTTGAACTTTACTTCCCCTTTTCAACACAAGGGCTATATAAAACGTTAACCTGCAGTTTAAGGTGGAATCCGAACAGCAACAATGTGCTTAAATTTCAAGACTCTCTCACCGGGAACCTAACCCGGAACCCCGTGCAGGAAAGGCGCGCGCTCTAGCCAGTAGACCAGTGGGAAGATCTTATGGGCAGAGATTGTACAGGATCAACTAATAGCACCTATCTCTTGCCGCCCCGATTGAATGGACAACAGTATTGACTGTTCGGTTGAAGTTTGGTCGTTTAAATATAAAACACATATATAATTATTCTCTATAATATATATAGTAGATAATATATTACATATATACTTTCAAGTGAAAATTTCGCTCCTTCCCGGTCTCATCCGGGGAAAAAAGAATTTAAAAAAAAATCCTAACGGTTTCCTTGAATAGAGCTACACAAGTAACAGGAAAAATATAGAGACTATTCAATAATTTGTGAAGAATATTTTATATTTGCGAAAATTAAACAAAAAAAATAATTATCTTGGTTTTAATTCTTTAATTTGTTCCCTTAAATACTTTACAAGTTTTTGTACAATTTTTATACAATATTAATATTCTTGATCTATTAAATTCTTTTCTTCGACCTACTATCTTTTAGACCGTCAGTTCATTCAGCCGAGCGGCCAATATCCATTCCGGAAGAGGACTCATTCGATCCCCGACCGAAGCAAACCTAGTATTATATTTGTCGCCAGCTTACTCAACTAGACGACTGTTTAAAATTGGTACCTAGAAGAAGACTCACTCGATCTTCTACAGGTTAAAAACGAAATTACTCTTCCAGCTTTAATTCAGCTGTTCCTACTTAAAATTTCTTAAATAATAGAAAAAATCGGCAGCTATTCATCACTCAGATAGCTGGGTTTAATAAAAAAATCAATCAGAATGCCCCCTCATTTAAGAGACAATCAAAAATGCTTATCTAAAAAGCCCCCTCATTCAAGAGACAATTAAAAAATTAAAACTCTAAATGCCTCCTCATTCCAAAGGCAATACAACACAGTGAATGCCCCCTCATTCAAGAGACAACCACAATATTTAAAAAAAATCTCCGCAGCCGACATCATTCAGGCGACTGGGTACTAAAAGCAAAAAAGAACAGCGCCTCCTCATTCCGAAAGCGGTTCGAAAAAAAAAAGAAAAACTTTATCTGGTTCGTCGTATAACGACCGCCATCACCTATAAAAAAAAATAGCTTAAGTTTATCTCTATCAAACCCCCTTCCAGGCTCACTTATCCCGAAAGAAGAGTTATCATTATTAAATTAAAATAAACAGTCTCTATCATTCAAGAGAGCTGCCCAAATAAAATTTTGCAAAATATGTTAATAATACTACTTCAAAAATAAAAGGTAGACTCCCTTATAATAGGAATCTAACAAAAGATCCTTAATTCATCCTATCTAAAAATATCCTAATTTCCTAAGATTTAAAAAGAAATGATAGGGTATATCTCAGAGCCGACTACTCATTGTGTAAGTCCGGTTGAGTGGTAGAAAACTTCATCCCTGCGTCCCTTCACTATTGGAGGCGCAGAGGGGTAAGGATCTCTGGGAGATGTGAAGAAGTTAGTGGTTGAGAAGAGAGTGCCTCCCCCACACAACATGGACCGTATTTATACGATCAGCCTCCCAGCTCACCAAGCATCCATATGTTTATAGAAAAAAAACTTTTCCCACGGCTATTTCTTCTAAGGAGAACAGTAACTAAAGTGCAAAATACTGTATGTGAAAAATCTTAAAAAACAATTTAAAAAATTCATGACAATTAATATAATCAATATACTATTTGGTCTAGGAATTAGTTCGTGCGGTTGGTACGCACACATTGAA
The DNA here is from genome assembly GCF_964235325.1 of Thermobia domestica. Classification (NCBI taxonomy): domain Eukaryota; kingdom Metazoa; phylum Arthropoda; class Insecta; order Zygentoma; family Lepismatidae; genus Thermobia; species Thermobia domestica. The sequence continues at coordinate 15,233 of NW_027657295.1, read as the reverse complement.
GCTGTAGTACAAACACAAAATACATAAATACCTTAAGAAAAATATTGTCCATCGCTAGCCACCACTTTCGCCCATCTGTCAGGCAATGTACGGATTCCGTGGCGAAAGAAGTCCTCATCCTTGGAAGCGATCCAGTCAGAGACCCATGTTTCGATATCTTCTGAAGAAGTAAACCGCTGTCCAATCAAATCGTTGTTCATGCAATCGAACAAGTAGTAGTCCGAAGGAGCAACGTCTGGTGAATACGGCGGGTGGGGTAAAACTTCCCATCCGACATTTTCTAAATAGGTTTTGACCGGTTTTGCGACATGTGGGCGAGCGTTATCATGTTGAACAATAAGTTTATCATGTCTGTTCTCCCATTCTGGTCGTGTTCTGGCCAGAGCTTGCTTCAAACGCATTAATTGTCGTCGATAACGTTCTCCATTCATAGTTTCACCCGGTTGCAGCAGCTCATAGTACACCACACCTTTCATATCCCACCATATGCACAGCATAACCTTTGCACAGTGAATATCTCGTTTTGGTTGTGATGGACCTGGTTCACCTGGTTTCACCCAGGCCTTTTTTCGTTTAGGGTTCTCGTAATGGATCCACTTCTCATCACCCGTAATAATTCGATGCAGAAACCCCTTTCTGCTCTGTCGTTGAAGCAGCAATTCGCAAATGGTTTTTCGTCTTTCAACGTCTCTGTCTTTCAGTTCATGTGGAACCCAATGTGACATCTTTTGATTCATTCCCATGGCTTTCAAGCGTTTGGAGACTGTTGTTTGATCAACGCCTAATGCTGCTGCAAGTTGTTCCTGCGTTTGACACGAATCCTGCTCGAGCAATGCTGTCAATTCTTCGTCTTGAAATTTTTTGGGCTGTCCAGCTCGCTCTTGGTCTGCCAAGCCGAAATCACCACTTCTAAACCGTGCAAACCACTTCTGACACGTTCGCTCAGCTAGAGCATGGTCACCATACACTTCCACCAAAATACGATGACTTTCAGTCGCACTTTTCTGCATGTTAAAGTAATGTAGCAGGACACCCCGCCAAAACACTTTATCAGGCACAAATTGCGCCATGTTCACTTAACTACAAACTGGTGTTGTTGACGCTTTAATCCACTGCCCTATACTACGAACGATACGCGATGACAGGGGTTTGCAACACATGTGTGGATACACGGAACTGTGGGACGCTCCGTTCGTTGCGCCATCTCTTGTCCACCCGCACGAATTAATTCCTAGACCAAATATAATTATTTATGTAAATTATACAAAAATTAATGTGTAGATTTTTAAATCAACACAAAGTGTACTGCGCAAATTGTTGGATGCTGTACATCTGGATGTGGATATAGGTGCAAAATGACGAAGTACCTGATCACTTCGATGTTGATGTTCGCCATCATTTGGATACCAATTTCCCTAATCATGATTGAAAGGAAAGACACCAGCGAGTGACCAGCTCACTCACCAGATCTCAATCCTCTTGACCAAATTATTAATGTACGAAATGCTAGTAGAATCTTAGCTGTCTGCGTAATTGTGCAACAAAAAATGAGGATATCTGAGAATGTGTGGCGAAATTTCATTCGGCTTTGTACTGCATATATTGAGGTTCATGATCACCACTTTGAACGGTCACTATGAGTTGTACATACAGTGAAATAGTGGTTTGTTTCTAATAAAAATCAAGCAGTCAGATGTAATGTTACGCAAAGTTAAGCAAATTACACCATTGAAATAGAGTAATTACTGTAATTTCTTCTTTGTTCCAAATGACGTGGCGAATTAGGCGTTTTCGACCGTAGGTTACCTATCACAAAATACTTATAGTGCAGGGTGTCTATCGGTCACGAAAGTCATGAAAAAGTCACGAAATCAGAAAACGGTCATGAAAGTCAAGAAATTTAGCTTTTAGGCCACGATTTTTTTTTTTTTTTTTTTTTAATCTGGAGAAATATAGTAGAGACTGGGAAATGTTGTTCTATAAAACGTCAAAATTCACCACCAAAATGTCTATGGTCGGCTTTAGACGCTACCAAATCTCAAACAAAGCACGCTTCTATTACATGCATGAAAATTTGGCCCTATTTGCACCCAAATTCTCTCTTGAGAATGTTATTAAATTTTATGGTTTGGGAAAGAAAAGGTCACGAAATTTCATTTTGGAATCTTAGTAGACACCCTATAGTGTAGAGGTTTACGACAACAATATATATATATATATATATATATATATATATATATATATATATATATATATATATATATATATAGGGTGTTAATTAACTTTAAGAAGTGATTCCTCACATCAAAATAAGAGAAAAATTCCTATGGACCTATGGCGAAAAGTGCATAGTTTCAGAGCTAGGGCTGTCCAGAAGTGCATATTTCATCAATTGTCAATAGGTGTAAAGGTTATTCCCTACAGGGTGGAATTCTCAGATATGCTTTCAATAGAGTTTTCAAATATACCCTGCTTTCAAGAAGGGTATAAAATAGGCAGGAGGTAAACCTTGACAACAATGAACATCCAATGCTTCGGATTGAAAGCGGAACTGCTAGGAACCGGCAGCTCCATGTTTTTGTGTGTGTGTTTGTGCATGTGCGTGTGTGTGTGCGCGCGCGCCTGTGCCTACTTTGGACCAATCATAAAGTCAGAGCATATCTCAAACTTCGGTTGATGGCATGTCTAGGAATTTCACCCTACAAGGAATACTTTGTACAACAATTGTACATTAATGAAATATGCACTTTTGGATTGCGTATACGTGACTTCCTTTACGCTGAGAAGGACCACCATCCACGTTCTCTCGAATTCGAAACAGGGCGTCTTGATTTTTTTTTTTTTTTTTAATTTTGGCCAGCCCTAGCTCCGAAACTATGCATTTTTCGCTATATGTCCGTATCGACTTTCTCTTATTTTGATGTAAGGAATCAAAGTTTGTCGGTATAGTTCATTAACACCCTGTGTAATGTAATGTATGTATGGATGTTTAGCATGTGCAAGAGAATAAGTTTTGTTCGTACAGTGTAATAAGCATTTGTTTCTTCATACAGTTGTTGAAGCAGATTGTGGCATTGAAAAAAGATCATGGAGAACTTGCCACAGAAATTACTGCCCTCCAGTTTGTCAAATGGCAGCTGAAAAAAAAGTTAGCACGGACACTCGAAGGTAAGTTTCATTTCTCTAACGCATTTTGTTCAAAGTCAGGTCCATTTTTGAGAAGCCATGCTTACATTCGCTGGAAGCTGTATGTATAGTTTTGATTGTATAATTCAGCTTAACAAGCCTTTCGAGCTTCCTCGTGACTTAGCCTTTTACGAGGGAGCCCCGAGGAATAATTTCCAATATTTCGAACACTTATGCGAATATCCATTTTCACGGACCATAGATGCTTAAAACGGATAATGCAGTAAGTTGCTTATAACTCCAATATTCAGTGGACACCGTAGTTCATGTCAGAACTTAGAAAACCACACTCTACGATAATCACGCCACGTATGAAGATAATACTGATGTTGAAGTACAGGGTGGCGCGGGAAAACAGAAACATTTTAATTGACGTAAAATGCACTAATCAACATAGGAAAGAAAACATTTAAAGATTCAGGTGCATGTGCAGGGTGGCCATAAAGTCCCGTTACCCCTTGATAAATGCTAATGCAAGGTTTCCCATTGTTTGATATTGTGTGAAGGATGGCTGATACTTCCAGTTACAGAATTGAAGAACGTGTTATTGCAAGTTCATATTCCTCTGTTAGGGGAGCACGGAATCAAAGACATATTGGTTTCAGCATGATGAGGCACTTGCCCATTATGCCCTCGCCATACACGAATATCTTACGGAAGTCTTTCCTGGACGTTGGATTGGTCGTGGTAGTCTGGATCTGCCCGCACTACTTGCCTGGCCACCACGAAGCCCAGACCTCACCACCTCTGATAATGCGCTATGGGAGTACATAAAAGGCATCTTGCACAAAACCGTTACGATACCACTGCTGAACTGAGAGAAGTTGTGAAACAATCTTTTACTCAAGTTACACCTGCAATGCTCCGCAAAATGTCGCACAGAACCTTGCGGCGTATTGTCCTTTTGTCATGAAAATGACAGACGACAGATTGATCCTTTGAACACTCAATGTTTCCTATCTCAATAAAACTTCTCGAAAGTATTGTTGTTCATGCCATTCAGTTCTTTCTGTGTAGTTATTTACGTTCGTTTAGTGGTTTATGTTACGTATTTTCAGGGATAACGGGACGTTGTGGCTACACTGTAGAGAGTACAATATTAAAGAGTAACATTAGCTATGCCACTTACATGTTACTTTATTTCTTGAAGACATCGGAAAGATGTGCCCCGATCTCGGCATACATATTGTGATACGAGAATGTCGTGGAAATATGCTGGAATTTCTCAGTATATTACGTCTTGAAGAGCGCCAGTGAATCCTTCTTTAACCCTCAGTTTCAGTTCAACGATATTTGCAGGCTGTGTACTATATATACTCTTTGCTTTCAAGATGTCCCATAGATTCGCCACAGAGAGAAATTGCACACACTGAGTTTAGAGGATCTCGGAGGCCATAGAATGTCTGCGAACACACGTTTCCGCGCAACTTCAATGCTTCATTATTAGTAAATAGGAATGTTCTCAGTGTTGTCGGTTCCAAACAAATGCCGGCAATGCAATGTTGCTAATTCTAGTTTCAAAGTTTCCCGTTTCCCTGCGTTACCTTGTATATGTTTATCAAGCTTTTCGTTATGGCACCAGGAAGATCATAGTACTCAGTATGGTTAATATGATATAGCCTAAAATTACGAATAATTCCAAAGGTTAAGTTTTCTAAGTGTCCAACGATGTGCACCACACTCAGTTAATCATTTTTTTATCATTAATGACCAATCAATCTAACAACACATGAACAAATTAGGAAGTATGGTTTGTTGTCGATAGATGGCACCATCATACGATATGCTGAGAACGAGGCCAATACTCTGGTTACTTAGTGCGCATTAGGAAAACAAGATCGCTGGAAGACTGTTCTCTATCGAGCAGCGTGTAAAATACATATGAGACTTTTCTCGGTTACTAACAATGTATCAGAAGTCCAGCGCACGATGTTGGAAGAGTTTTGACTACCAGCAATACGCAGGGACTCAATCGCTTGAATAAGCAAACACTTTCTTAAAACTGTCAGTGCTTTAAATCACAAAGCATGTGAAAATGTTCCTGTACGTCTGCAAGCCTGTATTGACTAAGGTGGTGCTCAGGTCGACCACTGTATTGAAAATCGATGATCTATATATATGTGTGTGATTCCATTTTATAACCTAACCAAATCATTTTGTAAACATTTGTAGCCATTGCAACATGTAATACATTTCTCAATAAAAATAACATCAAGGAAAAAGGAAAACAACATCTATTCAAAACTGCTTAATTGAAAAATGAAATGAAATCTTTCAGTTTTACGTCCCACGGTTATGCCGGTTAGGCTAAAGGAGACGGTGATGATGAGTAATGAATGAAATGTTGGAATGAAGAAAGTGGGAGGAAACGGGAGAACCCCGAGAAAACCCACGCACATGGTGTTTGTCCACCACAAAGAACTGCTTAATTGAGTTTGGCCCACCCTGTATTTGAATCGATAATTACATCGAGCTAAGCTAAATTAGGTGCTGGAGGGTAAGTTGTCGTGCATACTTTTGGGGAAATCGAGAAAATTTATTTTTTTATGGCGCGAAAGGTAAGTGTGAGCGTGTTATAGTATATAGTTTATAGAGTTATAATAGAGAGGGTGTATAGAGTCTTAGCACTGATAGTGTGTAGAGATATTAGTATAAAAGCTGTATAGAGTTATGATATAGAGGATGTATAGAGATAGCATACAGAGTGTATAGAGTTAAAGTATATAGTCATTGAGTTATACTATGAGAGTGTATAGAGTTTATAGTATATATACAGGTGTAGAGTTATACGAGGGCCGATTAGTTAAAAAAGAGAAATATCAAAGTAAAGAAGAAGAATGTATTATCTACATCTGGAAACTACTTCCTTGCTCTATTTTTCAACATAGTTTTCATAAACATTCTAGTACATATTTTATCTCTGTACTAGCTTAGAAATTTCATCAGCAAAAAAACCTCCCGCCTTTCCTTGAGCCAGCCTGTGACCGCATCTTTCAACTTATCATCATCATCATACCGCTGAGATTCGAGCTACTTCTTTATATGCATGAAGAGATGATAATATGATAATCGTTGGATGCCAAATCTGGGTTGTAAGGAGGATGATTGGAAACGTACCATTTGAACTAGCCCAGAAGATCCTTGGTTACCTAAGCAGAGTGAGGTCGAGCGTGAAGTGAGCGAACCCATTCACGAACAACTCCTTCACTCATCACACTTGTTATACACGGCACAAAGTTCCCGATGAATAGCTGCTGCCGAATGTTGTTTTACCGAGAGAATACGTATAACAGTTCGCACCTCGCACCTGGTCGGGTTTTCTATTGTAGCACAAGATTACTAGAGACCAGGTTGCCTCTTGTCCATGCTGCACGGTCATAGGCTGTTCCGGAATGACGTCACCTATAGACCCATGAAGCGCGCAAAAAATGTCGTCTGCTGTTTTCCTGTTAAGAATAAGGAAGTAGGTCTTCGCGTGAGAAATCCTATACTGAATTAACGTTATAGAGTAAAATACTTTTTTGATACTTAAGTGTCTGTAATTTACTACATAGAATAATGATCGAAAAAAGAATTTATAATTATTGTGTTTTACGATAATATTCTATTGTTAAAAACCTTAAATCACTGGACAAGTTTCCTGATCTTTTTCTTCCGTTTGTCCTTGGAGCTTCCGTCTCTTTTTACAGAAACCTTAATTCTTTTCTGTTTTCCCAAACTATTCAAAAATTAATTCTGGCAAATGTTCCCATTCGCACTAGGAGTTAATTTTCACACATTTAGGAGTTAATTTCCTGTAGCCACTATTTCAGAATCCATGTTAGCGTAAAGGTATTTAGAGTAAAAGCTACAGAAATGTTTTCATCAGTCCACCTAATACGCTTTTGTTTAATTTGTTAGCATCTTAATTTGGTTATCAGTAAAAATTCCTCAGTCCCGATACAAGCTTCTCGTGAATCAAGCGAACAGAATCTTTTTTGCTTGTATACTGAAGGAAATTCTTTCGCAAATCTGAAAGTGCTGTTCCTTTAGGAGTTAATTTCCTTTCTATTGTTTTAAGTTTACCTTTTATTATTTGTTGTTCATTTTCTCCTGTAAAAGTTGATGTTTTAATTCATCTCTTTGTTTTTGAAGGAAAATAGAGGAATCATCTACTGTAATTCCTTTTGTATTAACCATAGAACCATCTAGAGAGTCTATTTCTTTCGTGGACTGAAGTAAACTTGTTACAACTTTTCTGTTGCCTCTTATCGCTTTTCTTTTCGCGCGGTCTTCAGATTGATTTTCTTTATATGCATCTTTAACTAACCCCAAATTAACTGAAGGTACAGCATCTATTTTTTTTTTTTTTTTTTTTTTTTTTTTTTTTTAAGTTTCATGACGAGAGGCAGCCCTAATAGTTCGTTTTTTTAGGTCTCTTTCGAAATCACTGGGAACAAAATGGTCCGAACATACTTTACACGAACCTGAATTGCAATTGCCATCACGCCTACAACGTTCAAGCCACTATAGTCGTTGTTCTGCATCTTCGAGAAATTTTTTTTTTTTTTTTTAAGATCATCATCTTTCGTTTCTACTAAACTATTGTTGCATACCGCGACAGTACACCTTGTGTCCGGCATATTAACGTTTAAAATTTTTTGCAAGTACTGTAGAATGCAACTAACTAAAAACTAAACTTTCGCATCACCAAAAATGTGATGCGAAATTAATTTCAGATTCATGTAATACCAGTTTTTCTTAATTATTTTTATTCGTCTTTTCACATACAGAATGTAGTGAAATAATACAGTATGCACACAACAAATTGTAATGTCAATGACACATACATGTAGTATTCATTGGACAACACACTCCAAACAATAGAGATAAATATCAAATGGAGAAATTTCCTCGTGCGTCGAATCTATAGCAAAAGCCTGTTTCAGTGTTGCACAGGCTTATCAACTGTCTGCTGGTTGAAATGTTGGGTGTAAATTGGGTTTCATCTGTCCAGCTGTTTGTAGTAGCAGCAAAAGTGCTGTTCCTGACCTAATGGGGTTATAGCATTTGGGGGGGGGGGGGATACTTTTGGTACTGACTGCACAAAAGCAAATAACGATAGCGATACTGGCACACCCGTTTTGGTTTTGGGGAGGTTTCTCCCTTAACTCTCTCAAAAAGTTTTTTTTATTTCCACCACCTACATATGTACACTAATCGTATGATTGACTGGCAACCGACAAGGTGAAAAAAAAGACGTTTCATTATATACTCATTCACAGGCCACAAGAAGATGTTTCTCAATATCACGAAGAGAATACTTAAAAATAATAACTAGGAAACGGATTTACCTTCTATCAAGATAGCCTCAAAACCGATTACAGAAAAAATGAAGTGTAGGTACAAAATCAAAGAGAAAGCAGAACGGACATGCCAGTTTTTGCAGTCATTATGAACACTCTGAAAAGAATGTTTTTAAAGTATAAAATTAAACTTGTTTATCTCTCCACGAATATATTAAAGATGTCCTTAGCCAACTCGGAAATTACTACACGTAGAAGAATAGTGGATCTAGAGGTAAATGGAATCGTTGTTAGTTCCCGGCGTAAGCGTACGAGAGCTTAAGTTTCACTCCAGTTGTATGATGTATGTTTCATCATCTCAGGTCAGCAATTGGTTTGACGCAGTTTTGCACTCTTCCTTATCTAGAGCCAGACATTTCATTTTTTGTAGCTTTTCTTCCGTATATATTTTATTATTTGGTCCAAATATTTGAATCGTGGCCTTCCTCGAAATATTTTTCCTTCTGCAATTCCCCCATAGCTATTAACGTGATTTCTCCACGTTTCATAATGTTTCCAATCATTCCATCGTTTCTTTCCGAAATATGTGTGTGTATGTGATACTTTATTTCTCGGTAACTACTGGCCGGGTCTGAACCAAATTTAGTAGGTAAACAGCCCATGGTCTAAGCTATATTTGGTGGCCGGGTTCGACTCGACGGAAGGTGTGTTCCTCAGCTTTTCACGCTGGGAGCTTGTGAGTTCGGTTCATCTCGGCTTGTTAGCGCATAGAAAGTTATATAGAAATGAGAGAGGAATATACAGGTTGATTTAAAAAAAAAAATTAAATAATTTAATGAAAACAAATGTTTTAAAAACTTTTATTTCATCTATATATTAAAATGTTAGGTTTATATGTTTGTCTCCAAATAAAAGTATATATTTTTGTCTCCAATCCTTTCGACAATGAGATCTCAAAAACCACAAGTGCTAGAAATGTGCCGTTTTCGCTGGTCGATTCCAGATTTTGTGTAGATTGTCCAGTTTTAATTTAATATTTAAAAAAAATGACTGTTATTTCTTTATTACATTTTTAGGGCTATACTAAAAGTGTTGAAATTTTAAAAAAGTAAAGCATCATATCCTATGAGTTATTCATTCCAACACAATATAGACGTATACCGGGGTTGTATATCTCTCAGGTGTTTGTTTCATGGTTAAATGATGATGAAAAACGAAGGATAACCATTTCTCCAGGCTAAGATGAATCCTTATTGTTTGGAGTGTTCTTCCCAATGAACACCATATATCACCGACGTCATAATTAATTGTGTATGTAATGTATTTGCTTATTACATACTGCATGCAAGAAGAAAGAAAACTCTGATCATACATCACTGATCATAATTAGAAACTCCAACCGGAAGTAGGCTCAAATCTTGCAAACGATACGAGATATCGAAAAATAATAGAAAAAATCTCTCTATAGTACCCTTGCTGATTTTTACCAAGACGTCTTTCACTTGTGTCTGTAAAGGCACATATAGAGATGATGTAACGAATGACAAGGAGATTCATGCTCATATGTGAATGATGCGCTGTGCAGAGAGCGCAGGTTCAGCTAGTTCAATTCTAAAAATAATGCCATTGTAGAATACATACAGTATAATTTATTTTTGAAGATTAAGATAATTTTTTGAAGCATTAGTTCACAAAATTGCCGTCGCTTAACATGATCGTTGGGTTTCAGTTCCTGGACGATCTGCAACGTGTGTAGATGACATTGCAAGTCTTGTACTAATATTCTTCGAACACTTGAACTATGCAACTGTAAAGATACATAGTAACGTCAGATTGACCGTCGTAAACTTCTTATGACAGTATCTTGAACAGCTTGGGTATTGTTTGGTGTACGAACGGTTCGCACACTGCCTGGAGGTTTCTTTTTCATTGCTGAAACAGTTTGCTCGAAATTACGTATCCATGTTTTAATTGCATACGCTGATGGAACACGATCGCGGCGACCTGAATTAAAATGACAGCGGAATTCTTTACATACCCCCTTCACACTGTCGTTGTTTTTGTAAACCGCTTTGATCCCTAAAGCACGTTGCGCACCACTCCAAGCATTCATAATAATTAAATGGTAGGGTGTCGTTGACAGGCTGGCGTACGTTATTCAGTGTTACCAAACGCCCCGTGTTGCCAACACAATTTTCAAAATTTCCCCTTTCTTTGAATCACCCTGTACAAACTAGAATTAAGGGAGCATATCGGGGAATCAAGAACAAATAGTGCAAACTCAGGATAGCAAGACATTTACAAGAGAACCGACATATCACTGAAAAAAAAAAAATATATATATATATATGTATACAAGTTTAAGATAATACGTACGTAATTACAAATTGAAAGGGTTTTTTTTTGAAGGTACTGGCACTTCGTCATAATCAGAAACACACAGAGGTTTAATCTAATACAAAATCTTTTTAAAACTTAAAAGTTTAATAATATAAGACAACAGTTAAAATCACTTTACAATGTGAGGATTAGCAGTTGATGGTCAGTACTAATGTTTGAATCAGGGCACTTCATCATCTGCTTCAATTGAAAGAAGCTTTTCTATGCTTAATTGAATTTCGAATTATAACAATGTAACGTTATGGCGTATGCTGATTATGTAAATTTAGTAGGGGATGATAGGAGAACAATAAAAAGAAATACAGAGGTCTTATTAAACACTTCCAGAGGCATGGGTTTAGAAGTAAATGCAAAGGAAACTAAATATATGGAAGTTCGTCGGGATCGTAATACGGCAAATTATGGATATGATAAAAATCAAATAATACTTTTGATAAAGTGGATACTTTCAAATTTCTGGAATCGGTATTAACAGAGGAAAACCGTATTCACGTAGAAATTAAGTGTCGACTAAAAGCAGGGAATTCGTGTTACTATTCTGTTCAAAATCTCTTGTCGCGAATTCTGTCGAGGAATTTGAAGCTTAAAATATATAAAACGATAGTCATGCCTGTTGTGCTGTATGGTTGCGAAACATGGACGCTTACTCTGAGGGAAGAACGTAGAGTGAAAGTATTTGAGAATAAGATACTGAGACGAATATTTGGACCCAAGAGGAACAAGAATGGGAAATGGCGGAAGGTTCATAACAAGGAACTACATAATTTATATCGTTTACAAAAGTTCCTTACGGTCATCAAATCTAGGAGGCTTAAGTGGGTAGATCATGTAGCCAGGATGGAAGAAAGTAGGAACGCTTTCAAAATTTTAACTGGAAGTCCAATCGGAGAACGGCCATTAGGAAGACCTAGGGCAGATGGATCTCACAGAAATAGGAATACAAACTAGAAACTGGATCCAATTGGCTAAAGACAGGAGTCAATGGGGAGCTTTTGTGAACACTCATTGAACCTCCAGGTTCCATATGCCGTAGAGTGTGTTAGTTGTTTTTTAACTTTTTACGGCAGTCCGTGTTTCAGCAGTTGTGTTGTTCGTGACGGGGTCATACAGAGACTGTTCAGTCTACATTTGGCCAATTTCGACTTACCTAAAAATTTAGAAGAATCCATAGCGCCAGGTCCGTAAGTGCTCGATGTGTTTCCCTTGGTTCCTAACAATAGCCCGACAGCGTAATTTCTAGTGTAATAGACTTCTCTGAAGAACTGGGAGGGGAATCTTGTCCCATTCCCTTTGCACAGCTTTCTAAAGTCCTTCCACAGTTGTCACACACCGTTTTCCCAAAGCCCGCTTCAGCAATCCAAATCCACAATAGTCCATAGGACTTGCATCTGGAGATTTAACAGGTACCTCATTGAAAGGTATCACCTGTATACCACTTGCCTCCTCCATCTCCTTGTAGAATGCGAGAGACGATCGTGAGGTATGTGATGAGGCCTTGTCCATGTGAATGCGCACCAGATTGGCGTCATTTCCGTACATTGTTGGAATCTCATGCTCGTAGATCGGCCGCATGATCTGCTCCTGAAAATACTGCGAATTTATTTTGCTGTTCTTCGCCACCCTACGAATCTTCAGTTTACCTCGGTAACAGTAGCCAGTAACGACCATGAACCCTTTTGGGAAGGATTGTTTACAGACACGGACCCGCCTTCTGAAGTTCTTGGCGCCTTTCTCTCGGTATATGATGACTCTCGGTTTGCCGCAGTCGGAAACGTAAATCCATGCTTCATCGAGCGTTACGACGTGCATCCACCTTTGTTTTGCCAGATGCCGTTCGTACAGCTTCCGGTTGTTACACTTTCGTTCGTTTTGGTGGGCATCCGTGAGAAGATGGCCGCGAGCTTTCATGACTTTTTCCAGCTTGAGTTGGTGGTGTAAGGTCCGGCTCACAGTCCCCAAAGACTCGTCAAGACGCTTAGCCATACACCTTTGTGTTGGCGGATTTTGTTGCATTGCCGGTTCCTAGGCAACTTCGTTGGTGATCCTAATGGTGGAGCTTCGTTGCCCTTGGACATTTTAATAACATTGTTTATTCCACTTAAACTGATGTTGCAACCATTCTTCTTGCACTGTTTTCTAATGACAAAAACACTGAAGTGGGCGTCATAAAGAGCCCCAACATAGCCTTCCCAAAACCGGCTTAGTTTGGGCAGCATTTTGGTCACAGAGCGGAAACCCACACACTTGGAAACAAATTTAACACAACACTCACAACAATGGTCCTGTTTTGTGCGTTGTGGTCGTCCGCGCGGAAAAACAACTCCGTTCCTAGGAAGCCACTCCACAACACTGCAGGACGCCACGAGCCAGGTCGGGTGAGTCCATTCTGCCCGGGAGGGGAAAGGAACGAAATCGGCCAAACATAGGCGGAACAACCTCTGTATAGCTTCGATACTGACGTCCCCATTAAATCTCCATCAATCAATCAACCAGGAATACTGTAACGTGAGGGGGGCAAATAGCCTCGATGCTGACGTCCCCATTAAACCTCCACCAATCATCAACCAAGAATACTGTATCGTGGCGGGCACAAATAGCATCGATGCTGATGTGCCTATTAAATCTAAATCAATCAATTTATTCCAGCAGAATAAGAACTATCAAGTGCATTACGTTGACAACGAATGGCATATTAATTCATCACCATATTTCTTTTCGCTTTTCTCAAAACCTACGCATGAGAATATTTATCCTGAAACTATGTTTTTGTTCAGTTCTGTGAGATCTATGCATTGGTATATATATATATATATATATATATATATATATATATATATATATATATATATATATATATATATATATATATATATATATATCGTCTTTGTACTTCTTTTTTCTCTTAAATGCTAATAATGTTGAAAAATATTGAAATTTCTAATGTACAATATGTGTCGGTCATTGACCTTATCGTGACGAGGATAAATAACATCGTTGCTGACGTCCTTATTAAATTCCTAGTAACTAGTAATTCTTAGATTAATAGTTTAAAACGTAGAGAGTTTCCAACATTTTCTCCTTTCTTTCTTAATAGGTTGCCCACAGGAAGTCCGAGAGCAAGTTTGGTCAAAGATTAATAAGAAAAGACAACGTAATGCTCAAAGGAAATTCTGCAACGGGGAACCAGAAGTAACGTGAGTAAATCAGTTTAGAACATTGAATATGTTAGCCTAATTGATTAAATGCGAACATTTTTTGTTTGTTTGTATGTTTGTTGTTATGGAAAATCAAATTAAAATTATATTATGTTGTATTCTGCTTCGAATATGCAACTTATAAATATTTAGAATTAAGAATGGATTCCAAGTTAGCCTGTGATGAACACTAATAATTTGTTGAGGAAACAAAGCACGAGATTCTTTTTCTGCGCAAACTTAGGAATATTTTAACTTTGGAACATGAAAAACCATTTACTTCAGCTTGACTCAGTCACTTAAATCGTACGGAATCATTTTGTAAGGTAATACCTACCATGTGACAAAAGTATTTACAATGCAGAAGATGATGCTCAGAATAATGCTGAGAGTTTCCTTTTACAAACATAGTAGACCCCTGTATTAAAAGCTATGAATTTTACCATTATTGTATGTATATATATGTATATATATAGAAACATCATCATTCGTACACATAAATATACGAGATTTTCCTCTATAATTATGATCTACACCAGTACAACACTTGTGGTGGACAAACACCATGTGCGTGGGTATTCTCGGGGTTCTTCTCTTTCCTCCCACTTTCTTCATTCCATTTATTTCTCATAATCATCGTCTCCCTTAGCCTTGGTGCTTAATCATGGGAGGTTAAACTAAATATTTCATTTCATATCGTGTATTGTGAGGTTATCAATGAAACACTTACCTAAGAAATGTAAACATAATTGACTGAGATGATTTTGAAAAAATGGGCCCAAAAACTTACCCTCAACGGTAAGCTATCCTTTGTAGTTTTTTTTTTTCTTTTTTCTTTCTTAATAAGGGAAATAACTTGTCATATTATCAGGTTATTAATGAAATATGAACAAAATTGCCAGAGTCGCTTTTGAGCAAATCGCTCGATCAAAAACCCACTTCCAAGAATTAATTACCCTTTTATATATATACAGGGTGGGTCATTTTAATCAATCCACGGAAATATCTGAAAAGTGATAAAACATAGAAGAAATATTTGAAGTACACGTTATATATTGCTAAGGGGGAAAACCAATTCCGTCAAAAGTACCCCTCTCCGCCCCCCGTAAATGGGGTTAACGGGGGGTAACTTTGAAATGTCAAATGGGAACATGGGTCGAGTAATACC
>NW_027657294.1:0-33813 GCF_964235325.1 Thermobia domestica | reverse complement strand
GAGTGTCACGTGGTCTCATCAGCCGTGAGAGGGATAACTATTTCTTCTAAAGCAACAGGTACTACGTTCATTTTTTAGTGCAGTTTGTAGTAATTTGTGCATTAGTTTCCCATGATGATGTGTAGAACATTTAGTTAGCATATTTGGTTGAGATTTGTAAAAAATATACAGGGTGATGCAAAATTCAGCTTTGTAGTACAGAAAGTTTAACTTGGTTTTCAAAATGTGAAGAAATTGCATATATTAACGAATGCCCTGTATGTACTTCTGAATGGCACAGTAACATATTCCTCTTTTAGAATTCTTTAACCATAGTATGGTGTGTCAAAGCCACATATAATGGAATCGAATCTGTTTTATTTTGAAAAAACTAAAAAACAGAAACAAACGTTATAAGGAAAATTTTAACGTTTCTTCAAGGGCAAAGGACCCTTATCGCAACAGGACAAAGTGGAGGGGTTTCCTCTTCAATTTTAGCTTTATTTCGTCAAAATATGTAAATAAGTTTGGGAGATATGGCGAATAGTATGTAGTATATAGTAACAAAGATTAACAATATAATATATATGTAGAATGACATATGCTATATTGTTGAATAGTTGCCTAACAACATATATATACCAAATAGGAAAGTTTTTTAAAAAATTGAAGAAATTAATGGTTGAAGCCGTACATTTTCCAGTTACAACGAGTGTCACGTGGTCTCATCAGCCGTGAGAGGGTTAACTATTTCTTCTAAAGCAACAAGTACTACGTTCATTTTTTAGTGCAGTTTGTAGTAATTTGTGCATTAGTTTCCCATGATGATGTGTAGAACATTTAGTTAGCATATTTGGTTGAGATTTGTAAAAAATATACAGGGTGATGCAAAATTCAGCTTTGTAGTACAGAAATTTTAACTTGGTTTTCAAAATGTGAAGAAATTGCATATATTAACGAATGCCCTGTATGTACTTCTGAATGGCACAGTAACATATTCCTCTTTTAGCATTCGTTAACCATAGTATGGTGTGTCAAAGCCACATATAATGGAATCGAATCTGTTTTATTTTGAAAAAACTAAAAAAGAGAAACAAACGTTATAAAAGGAATTTTAATGTTTCTTCAAGGACAAAGGACCTGTAACGCAACCGTACAAAATGGATGGGTTTGCCCTTCAATTTGAGCTTTATTTCGTCAAAATATGTAAAAAACTTTGGGAGATATGGCGAATAGTATGTAGTATATGGTAACAATGGATAAGAATATAATATATATGTAGAATGACATATGCTATATTGTTGAATAGTTGCCTAACAACATATATGTACCAAATAGGAGAGTTTTTTAAAAAAAGTGAAGAAATTAGTGGTAGAAGCCATACATTTTTCAGTTACAACGAGTGTCACGTGGTCTCATCAGCCGTGAGAGGGTTCACTATTTCTTCTAAAGCAACAGGTACTACGTTCATTTTTTTGTGCAGTTTGTAGTAATTTGTGCATTAGTTTCCCATGATGATGTGTAGAACATTTAGTTAGCATATTTGGTTGAGATTTGGAAAAAATATACAGGGTGATGCAAAATTCAGCCTTGTAGTACAGAAAGTATAAATTGGTTTTCAAAATGTGAAGAAAGTGCATATATTAACGAATGCCCTGTATGTACTTCTGAATGGCACAGTAACATATTCCTCTTTTATCATTCGTTAAGCAGAGTATGGTGTGTCAAAGCCACATATAATGGAATCGAATCTGTTTTATTTTGAAAAAACTAAAAAAGAGAAATAAACGTTATAAGAGGAATTTTAATGTTTCTTCAAGGGCAAAGGACACTTATCGCAACAGGACAAAATGGAGGGGTTTCCTCTTCAATTTTACCTTTATTTCGTCAAAATATGTAAATAAGTTTGGGAGATATGGCGGATAGTATGTAGTATATAGTAACAATGGATAACAATATAATATATATGTAGAATGACATATGATATATTGTTGAATAGTTGCCTAACAACATATATACCAAATAGGAGAGTTTTTTAAAAAAATTGAAGAAATTAGTGGTTGAAGCCATATATTTTCCAGTTACAACGAGTGTCACGTGGTCTTATCAGCCGTGAGAGGGTTAAATATTTCTTCTAAAGCAACAGGTACTACGTTCATTTTTTAGTGCAGTTTGTAGTAATTTGTGCATTAGTTTCCCATGATGATGTGTAGAACATTTAGTTAGCATATTTGGTTGAGATTTGTAAAAAATATACAGGGTGATGCAAAATTCAGCTTTGTAGTACAGAAAGTTTAACTTGGTTTTCAAAATGTGAAGAAATTGCATATATTAACGAATGCCCTGTATGTACTTCTGAATGGCACAGTAACATATTCCTCTTTTAGCATTCGTTAACCATAGTATGGTGTGTCAAAGCCACATATAATGGAATCGAATCTGTTTTATTTTGAAAAAACCAAAAAAAAAAAAAAAAAACGTTATAAGAGGAATTTTAATGTTTCTTCAAGGACAAAGGACCTGTAACGCAACCGTACAAAATGGATGGGTTTGCCCTTCAATTTGAGCTTTATTTCGTCAAAATATGTAAATAACTTTGGGAGATATGGCGAATAGTATGTAGTATATAGTAACAATGGATAAGAATATAATATATATGTAGAATGACATATGCTATATTGTTGAATAGTTGCCTAACAACATATATGTACCAAATAGGAGAGTTTTTTAAAAAAAATGAAGAAATTAGTGGTTGAAGCCATACATTTTCCAGTTACAACGAGTGTCACGTGGTCTCATCAGCCGTGAGAGGGATAACTATTTCTTCTAAAGCAACAGGTACTACGTTCATTTTTTTGTTCAATTTGTAGTAATTTGTGCATTTATTTTCCCATCATGATGTGTAGAACATTTAGTTAGCATATTTGGTTGAGATTTGGAAAAAATATACAGGGTGATGCAAAATTCAGCTTTGTAGTACAGAAAGTATAAATTGGTTTTCAAAATGTGAAGAAAGTGCATATATTAACGAATGCCCTGTATGTACTTCTGAATGGCACAGTAACATATTCCTCTTTTATCATTCGTTAAGCACAGTATGGTGTGTCAAAGCCACATATAATGGAATCGAATCTGTTTTATTTTGAAAAATCTAAAAAAGAGAAATAAACGTTATAAGAGGAATTTTAATGTTTCTTCAAGGGCAAAGGACCCTTATCGCAACAGGACAAAATGGAGGGGTTTCCTCTTCAATTTTAGCTTTATTTCGTCAAAATATGTAAATAACTTTGGGAGATATGGCGAATAGTATGTAGTATATAGTAACAATGGATAAGAATATAATATATATGTAGAATGACATATGCTATATTGTTGAATAGTTGCCTAACAACATATATGTACCAAATAGGAGAGTTTTTTTAAAAAAATGAAGAAATTAGTGGTTGAAGCCATATATTTTCCAGTTACAACGAGTGTCACGTGGTCTCATCAGCCGTGAGAGGGTTAAATATTTCTTCTAAAGCAACAGGTACTACGTTCATTTTTTAGTGCAGTTTGTAGTAATTTGTGCATTAGTTTCCCATGATGATGTGTAGAACATTTAGTTAGCATATTTGGTTGAGATTTGTAAAAAATATACAGGGTGATGCAAAATTCAGCTTTGTAGTACAGAAAGTTTAACTTGGTTTTCAAAATGTGAAGAAATTGCATATATTAACGAATGCCCTGTATGTACTTCTGAATGGCACAGTAACATATTCCTCTTTTAGAATTCTTTAACCATAGTATGGTGTGTCAAAGCCACATATAATGGAATCGAATCTGTTTTATTTTGAAAAAACTAAAAAACAGAAACAAACGTTATAAGGAAAATTTTAACGTTTCTTCAAGGGCAAAGGACCCTTATCGCAACAGGACAAAGTGGAGGGGTTTCCTCTTCAATTTTAGCTTTATTTCGTCAAAATATGTAAATAAGTTTGGGAGATATGGCGAATAGTATGTAGTATATAGTAACAAAGATTAACAATATAATATATATGTAGAATGACATATGCTATATTGTTGAATAGTTGCCTAACAACATATATATACCAAATAGGAAAGTTTTTTAAAAAATTGAAGAAATTAATGGTTGAAGCCGTACATTTTCCAGTTACAACGAGTGTCACGTGGTCTCATCAGCCGTGAGAGGGTTAACTATTTCTTCTAAAGCAACAAGTACTACGTTCATTTTTTAGTGCAGTTTGTAGTAATTTGTGCATTAGTTTCCCATGATGATGTGTAGAACATTTAGTTAGCATATTTGGTTGAGATTTGTAAAAAATATACAGGGTGATGCAAAATTCAGCTTTGTAGTACAGAAATTTTAACTTGGTTTTCAAAATGTGAAGAAATTGCATATATTAACGAATGCCCTGTATGTACTTCTGAATGGCACAGTAACATATTCCTCTTTTAGCATTCGTTAACCATAGTATGGTGTGTCAAAGCCACATATAATGGAATCGAATCTGTTTTATTTTGAAAAAACTAAAAAAGAGAAACAAACGTTATAAAAGGAATTTTAATGTTTCTTCAAGGACAAAGGACCTGTAACGCAACCGTACAAAATGGATGGGTTTGCCCTTCAATTTGAGCTTTATTTCGTCAAAATATGTAAATAACTTTGGGAGATATGGCGAATAGTATGTAGTATATGGTAACAATGGATAAGAATATAATATATATGTAGAATGACATATGATATATTGTTGAATAGTTGCCTAACAACATATATACCAAATAGGAGAGTTTTTTAAAAAAATTGAAGAAATTAGTGGTTGAAGCCATATATTTTCCAGTTACAACGAGTGTCACGTGGTCTTATCAGCCGTGAGAGGGTTAAATATTTCTTCTAAAGCAACAGGTACTACGTTCATTTTTTAGTGCAGTTTGTAGTAATTTGTGCATTAGTTTCCCATGATGATGTGTAGAACATTTAGTTAGCATATTTGGTTGAGATTTGTAAAAAATATACAGGGTGATGCAAAATTCAGCTTTGTAGTACAGAAAGTTTAACTTGGTTTTCAAAATGTGAAGAAATTGCATATATTAACGAATGCCCTGTATGTACTTCTGAATGGCACAGTAACATATTCCTCTTTTAGCATTCGTTAACCATAGTATGGTGTGTCAAAGCCACATATAATGGAATCGAATCTGTTTTATTTTGAAAAAACCAAAAAAAAAAAAAAACAAACGTTATAAGAGGAATTTTAATGTTTCTTCAAGGACAAAGGACCTGTAACGCAACCGTACAAAATGGATGGGTTTGCCCTTCAATTTGAGCTTTATTTCGTCAAAATATGTAAATAACTTTGGGAGATATGGCGAATAGTATGTAGTATATAGTAACAATGGATAAGAATATAATATATATGTAGAATGACTATATTGTTGAGAATATAATATATTGTTGAATAGTTGCCTAACAACATATATGTACCAAATAGGAGAGTTTTTAAAAAAAATGAAGAAATTAGTGGTTGAAGCCATATATTTTCCAGTTACAACGAGTGTCACGTGGTCTCATCAGCCGTGAGAGGGTTAAATATTTCTTCTAAAGCAACAGGTACTACGTTCATTTTTTAGTGCAGTTTGTAGTAATTTGTGCATTATTTTCCCATGATGATGTGTAGAACATTTAGTTAGCATATTTGGTTGAGATTTGTAAAAAATATACAGGGTGATGCAAAATTCAGCTTTGTAGTACAGAAAGTTTAACTTGGTTTTCAAAATGTGAAGAAATTGCATATATTAACGAATGCCCTGTATGTACTTCTGAATGGCACAGTAACATATTCCTCTTTTAGCATTCGTTAACCATAGTATGGTGTGTCAAAGCCACATATAATGGAATCGAATCTGTTTTATTTTGAAAAAACTAAAAAACAGAAACAAACGTTATAAGGAAAATTTTAACGTTTCTTCAAGGGCAAAGGACCCTTATCGCAACAGGACAAAGTGGAGGGGTTTCCTCTTCAATTTTAGCTTTATTTCGTCAAAATATGTAAATAAGTTTGGGAGATATGGCGAATAGTATGTAGTATATAGTAACAATGGATAAGAATATAATATATATGTAGAATGACATATGCTATATTGTTGAATAGTTGCCTAACAACATATATGTACCAAATAGGAGAATTTTTTAAAAAAATTGAAGAAATTAGTGGTTGAAGCCATACATTTTTCAGTTACAACGAGTGTCACGTGGTCTCATCAGCCGAGAGAGGGTTCACTATTTCTTCTAAAGCAACAAGTACTACGTTCATTTTTTAGTGCAGTTTGTAGTAATTTGTGCATTAGTTTCCCATGATGATGTGTAGAACATTTAGTTAGCATATTTGGTTGAGATTTGTAAAAAATATACAGGGTGATGCAAAACTCAGCTTTGTAGTACAGAAAGTTTAACTTGGTTTTCAAAATGTGAAGAAATTGCATATATTAACGAATGCCCTGTATGTACTTCTGAATGGCACAGTAACATATTCCTCTTTTAGAATTCTTTAACCATAGTATGGTGTGTCAAAGCCACATATAATGGAATCGAATCTGTTTTATTTTGAAAAAACTAAAAAACAGAAACAAACGTTATAAGGAAAATTTTAACGTTTCTTCAAGAGCAAAGGACCCTTATCGCAACAGGACAAAGTGGAGGGGTTTCCTCTTCAATTTTAGCTTTATTTCGTCAAAATATGTAAATAAGTTTGGGAGATATGGCGAATAGTATGTAGTATATAGTAACAAAGATTAACAATATAATATATATGTAGAATGACATATGCTATATTGTTGAATAGTTGCCTAACAACATATATATACCAAATAGGAAAGTTTTTTAAAAAATTGAAGAAATTAATGGTTGAAGCCGTACATTTTCCAGTTACAACGAGTGTCACGTGGTCTCATCAGCCGTGAGAGGGTTAACTATTTCTTCTAAAGCAACAAGTACTACGTTCATTTTTTAGTGCAGTTTGTAGTAATTTGTGCATTAGTTTCCCATGATGATGTGTAGAACATTTAGTTAGCATATTTGGTTGAGATTTGTAAAAAATATACAGGGTGATGCAAAATTCAGCTTTGTAGTACAGAAATTTTAACTTGGTTTTCAAAATGTGAAGAAATTGCATATATTAACGAATGCCCTGTATGTACTTCTGAATGGCACAGTAACATATTCCTCTTTTAGCATTCGTTAACCATAGTATGGTGTGTCAAAGCCACATATAATGGAATCGAATCTGTTTTATTTTGAAAAAACTAAAAAAGAGAAACAAACGTTATAAAAGGAATTTTAATGTTTCTTCAAGGACAAAGGACCTGTAACGCAACCGTACAAAATGGATGGGTTTGCCCTTCAATTTGAGCTTTATTTCGTCAAAATATGTAAATAACTTTGGGAGATATGGCGAATAGTATGTAGTATATGGTAACAATGGATAAGAATATAATATATATGTAGAATGACATATGCTATATTGTTGAATAGTTGCCTAACAACATATATGTACCAAATAGGAGAATTTTTTAAAAAAATTGAAGAAATTAGTGGTTGAAGCCATACATTTTTCAGTTACAACGAGTGTCACGTGGTCTCATCAGCCGAGAGAGGGTTCACTATTTCTTCTAAAGCAACAAGTACTACGTTCATTTTTTAGTGCAGTTTGTAGTAATTTGTGCATTAGTTTCCCATGATGATGTGTAGAACATTTAGTTAGCATATTTGGTTGAGATTTGTAAAAAATATACAGGGTGATGCAAAATTCAGCTTTGTAGTACAGAAAGTTTAACTTGGTTTTCAAAATGTGAAGAAATTGCATATATTAACGAATGCCCTGTATGTACTTCTGAATGGCACAGTAACATATTCCTCTTTTAGCATTCGTTAACCATAGTATGGTGTGTCAAAGCCACATATAATGGAATCGAATCTGTTTTATTTTGAAAAAACTAAAAAAGAGAAACAAACGTTATAAAAGGAATTTTAATGTTTCTTCAAGGACAAAGGACCTGTAACGCAACCGTACAAAATGGATGGGTTTGCCCTTCAATTTGAGCTTTATTTCGTCAAAATATGTAAATAACTTTGGGAGATATGGCGAATAGTATGTAGTATATGGTAACAATGGATAAGAATATAATATATATGTAGAATGACATATGCTATATTGTTGAATAGTTGCCTAACAACATATATGTACCAAATAGGAGAGTTTTTTAAAAAAAAGTGAAGAAATTAGTGGTTGAAGCCATACATTTTCCAGTTACAACGAGTGTCACGTGGTCTCATCAGCCGTGAGAGGGTTCACTATTTCTTCTAAAGCAACAGGTACTACGTTCATTTTTTTGTGCAGTTTGTAGTAATTTGTGCATTAGTTTCCCATGATGATGTGTAGAACATTTAGTTAGCATATTTGGTTGAGATTTGGAAAAAATATACAGGGTGATGCAAAATTCAGCTTTGTAGTACAGAAAGTATAAATTGGTTTTCAAAATGTGAAGAAAGTGCATATATTAACGAATGCCCTGTATGTACTTCTGAATGGCACAGTAACATATTCCTCTTTTAGCATTCGTTAACCATAGTATGGTGTGTCAAAGCCACATATAATGGAATCGAATCTGTTTTATTTTGAAAAAACTAAAAAAGAGAAACAAACGTTATAAAAGGAATTTTAATGTTTCTTCAAGGACAAAGGACCTGTAACGCAACCGTACAAAATGGATGGGTTTGCCCTTCAATTTGAGCTTTATTTCGTCAAAATATGTAAATAACTTTGGGAGATATGGCGAATAGTATGTAGTATATGGTAACAATGGATAAGAATATAATATATATGTAGAATGACATATGCTATATTGTTGAATAGTTGCCTAACAACATATATGTACCAAATAGGAGAGTTTTTTAAAAAAAAGTGAAGAAATTAGTGGTTGAAGCCATACATTTTCCAGTTACAACGAGTGTCACGTGGTCTCATCAGCCGTGAGAGGGTTCACTATTTCTTCTAAAGCAACAGGTACTACGTTCATTTTTTTGTGCAGTTTGTAGTAATTTGTGCATTAGTTTCCCATGATGATGTGTAGAACATTTAGTTAGCATATTTGGTTGAGATTTGGAAAAAATATACAGGGTGATGCAAAATTAAGCTTTGTAGTACAGAAAGTATAAATTGGTTTTCAAAATGTGAAGAAAGTGCATATATTAACGAATGCCCTGTATGTACTTCTGAATGGCACAGTAACATATTCCTCTTTTATCATTCGTTAAGCAGAGTATGGTGTGTCAAAGCCACATATAATGGAATCGAATCTGTTTTATTTTGAAAAAACTAAAAAAGAGAAATAAACGTTATAAGAGGAATTTTAATGTTTCTTCAAGGGCAAAGGACACTTATCGCAACAGGACAAAATGGAGGGGTTTCCTCTTCAATTTTAGCTTTATTTCGTCAAAATATGTAAATAAGTTTGGGAGATATGGCGAATAGTATGTAGTATATAGTAACAATGGATAACAATATAATATATATGTAGAATGACATATGATATATTGTTGAATAGTTGCCTAACAACATATATACCAAATAGGAGAGTTTTTTAAAAAAATTGAAGAAATTAGTGGTTGAAGCCATATATTTTCCAGTTACAACGAGTGTCACGTGGTCTTATCAGCCGTGAGAGGGTTAAATATTTCTTCTAAAGCAACAGGTACTACGTTCATTTTTTAGTGCAGTTTGTAGTAATTTGTGCATTAGTTTCCCATGATGATGTGTAGAACATTTAGTTAGCATATTTGGTTGAGATTTGTAAAAAATATACAGGGTGATGCAAAATTCAGCTTTGTAGTACACAAAGTTTAACTTGGTTTTCAAAATGTGAAGAAATTGCATATATTAACGAATGCCCTGTATGTACTTCTGAATGGCACAGTAACATATTCCTCTTTTAGCATTCGTTAACCATAGTATGGTGTGTCAAAGCCACATATAATGGAATCGAATCTGTTTTATTTTGAAAAAACCAAAAAAAAAAAAAAAAACAAACGTTATAAGAGGAATTTTAATGTTTCTTCAAGGACAAAGGACCTGTAACGCAACCGTACAAAATGGATGGGTTTGCCCTTCAATTTGAGCTTTATTTCGTCAAAATATGTAAATAACTTTGGGAGATATGGCGAATAGTATGTAGTATATAGTAACAATGGATAAGAATATAATATATATGTAGAATGACTATATTGTTGAGAATATAATATATTGTTGAATAGTTGCCTAACAACATATATGTACCAAATAGGAGAGTTTTTAAAAAAAATGAAGAAATTAGTGGTTGAAGCCATATATTTTCCAGTTACAACGAGTGTCACGTGGTCTCATCAGCCGTGAGAGGGTTAAATATTTCTTCTAAAGCAACAGGTACTACGTTCATTTTTTAGTGCAGTTTGTAGTAATTTGTGCATTATTTTCCCATGATGATGTGTAGAACATTTAGTTAGCATATTTGGTTGAGATTTGTAAAAAATATACAGGGTGATGCAAAATTCAGCTTTGTAGTACAGAAAGTTTAACTTGGTTTTCAAAATGTGAAGAAATTGCATATATTAACGAATGCCCTGTATGTACTTCTGAATGGTACAGTAACATATTCCTCTTTTAGCATTCGTTAACCATAGTATGGTGTGTCAAAGCCACATATAATGGAATCGAATCTGTTTTATTTTGAAAAAACTAAAAAACAGACACAAACGTTATAAGGAAAATTTTAACGTTTCTTCAAGGGCAAAGGACCCTTATCGCAACAGGACAAAGTGGAGGGGTTTCCTCTTCAATTTTAGCTTTATTTCGTCAAAATATGTAAATAAGTTTGGGAGATATGGCGAATAGTATGTAGTATATAGTAACAATGGATAAGAATATAATATATATGTAGAATGATATATGCTATATTGTTGAATAGTTGCCTAACAACATATATGTACCAAATAGGAGAATTTTTTAAAAAAATTGAAGAAATTAGTGGTTGAAGCCATACATTTTTCAGTTACAACGAGTGTCACGTGGTCTCATCAGCCGAGAGAGGGTTCACTATTTCTTCTAAAGCAACAAGTACTACGTTCATTTTTTAGTGCAGTTTGTAGTAATTTGTGCATTAGTTTCCCATGATGATGTGTAGAACATTTAGTTAGCATATTTGGTTGAGATTTGTAAAAAATATACAGGGTGATGCAAAATTCAGCTTTGTAGTACAGAAAGTTTAACTTGGTTTTCAAAATGTGAAGAAATTGCATATATTAACGAATGCCCTGTATGTACTTCTGAATGGCACAGTAACATATTCCTCTTTTAGAATTCTTTAACCATAGTATGGTGTGTCAAAGCCACATATAATGGAATCGAATCTGTTTTATTTTGAAAAAACTAAAAAACAGAAACAAACGTTATAAGGAAAATTTTAACGTTTCTTCAAGGGCAAAGGACCCTTATCGCAACAGGACAAAGTGGAGGGGTTTCCTCTTCAATTTTAGCTTTATTTCGTCAAAATATGTAAATAAGTTTGGGAGATATGGCGAATAGTATGTAGTATATAGTAACAAAGATTAACAATATAATATATATGTAGAATGACATATGCTATATTGTTGAATAGTTGCCTAACAACATATATATACCAAATAGGAAAGTTTTTTAAAAAATTGAAGAAATTAATGGTTGAAGCCGTACATTTTCCAGTTACAACGAGTGTCACGTGGTCTCATCAGCCGTGAGAGGGTTAACTATTTCTTCTAAAGCAACAAGTACTACGTTCATTTTTTAGTGCAGTTTGTAGTAATTTGTGCATTAGTTTCCCATGATGATGTGTAGAACATTTAGTTAGCATATTTGGTTGAGATTTGTAAAAAATATACAGGGTGATGCAAAATTCAGCTTTGTAGTACAGAAATTTTAACTTGGTTTTCAAAATGTGAAGAAATTGCATATATTAACGAATGCCCTGTATGTACTTCTGAATGGCACAGTAACATATTCCTCTTTTAGCATTCGTTAACCATAGTATGGTGTGTCAAAGCCACATATAATGGAATCGAATCTGTTTTATTTTGAAAAAACTAAAAAAGAGAAACAAACGTTATAAAAGGAATTTTAATGTTTCTTCAAGGACAAAGGACCTGTAACGCAACCGTACAAAATGGATGGGTTTGCCCTTCAATTTGAGCTTTATTTCGTCAAAATATGTAAATAACTTTGGGAGATATGGCGAATAGTATGTAGTATATGGTAACAATGGATAAGAATATAATATATATGTAGAATGACATATGCTATATTGTTGAATAGTTGCCTAACAACATATATGTACCAAATAGGAGAATTTTTTAAAAAAATTGAAGAAATTAGTGGTTGAAGCCATACATTTTTCAGTTACAACGAGTGTCACGTGGTCTCATCAGCCGAGAGAGGGTTCACTATTTCTTCTAAAGCAACAAGTACTACGTTCATTTTTTAGTGCAGTTTGTAGTAATTTGTGCATTATTTTCCCATGATGATGTGTAGAACATTTAGTTAGCATATTTGGTTGAGATTTGTAAAAAATATACAGGGTGATGCAAAATTCAGCTTTGTAGTACAGAAAGTTTAACTAGGTTTTCAAAATGTGAAGAAATTGCATATATTAACGAATGCCCTGTATGTACTTCTGAATGGCACAGTAACATATTCCTCTTTTAGAATTCTTTAACCATAGTATGGTGTGTCAAAGCCACATATAATGGAATCGAATCTGTTTTATTTTGAAAAAACTAAAAAACAGAAACAAACGTTATAAGGAAAATTTTAACGTTTCTTCAAGGGCAAAGGACCCTTATCGCAACAGGACAAAGTGGAGGGGTTTCCTCTTCAATTTTAGCTTTATTTCGTCAAAATATGTAAATAAGTTTGGGAGATATGGCGAATAGTTTGTAGTATATAGTAACAAAGATTAACAATATAATATATATGTAGAATGACATATGCTATATTGTTGAATAGTTGCCTAACAACATATATATACCAAATAGGAAAGTTTTTTAAAAAATTGAAGAAATTAATGGTTGAAGCCGTACATTTTCCAGTTACAACGAGTGTCACGTGGTCTCATCAGCCGTGAGAGGGTTAACTATTTCTTCTAAAGCAACAAGTACTACGTTCATTTTTTAGTGCAGTTTGTAGTAATTTGTGCATTAGTTTCCCATGATGATGTGTAGAACATTTAGTTAGCATATTTGGTTGAGATTTGTAAAAAATATACAAGTTGATGCAAAATTCAGCTTTGTAGTACAGAAATTTTAACTTGGTTTTCAAAATGTGAAGAAATTGCATATATTAACGAATGCCCTGTATGTTCTTCTGAATGGCACAGTAACATATTCCTCTTTTAGCATTCGTTAACCATAGTATGGTGTGTCAAAGCCACATATAATGGAATCGAATCTGTTTTATTTTGAAAAAACTAAAAAAGAGAAACAAACGTTATAAAAGGAATTTTAATGTTTCTTCAAGGACAAAGGACCTGTAACGCAACCGTACAAAATGGATGGGTTTGCCCTTCAATTTGAGCTTTATTTCGTCAAAATATGTAAATAACTTTGGGAGATATGGCGAATAGTATGTAGTATATGGTAACAATGGATAAGAATATAATATATATGTAGAATGACATATGCTATATTGTTGAATAGTTGCCTAACAACATATATGTACCAAATAGGAGAGTTTTTAAAAAAAAGTGAAGAAATTAGTGGTTGAAGCCATACATTTTCCAGTTACAACGAGTGTCACGTGGTCTCATCAGCCGTGAGAGGGTTCACTATTTCTTCTAAAGCAACAGGTACTACGTTCATTTTTTTGTGCAGTTTGTAGTAATTTGTGCATTAGTTTCCCATGATGATGTGTAGAACATTTAGTTAGCATATTTGGTTGAGATTTGGAAAAAATATACAGGGTGATGCAAAATTCAGCTTTGTAGTACAGAAAGTATAAATTGGTTTTCAAAATGTGAAGAAAGTGCATATATTAACGAATGCCCTGTATGTACTTCTGAATGGCACAGTAACATATTCCTCTTTTATCATTCGTTAAGCAGAGTATGGTGTGTCAAAGCCACATATAATGGAATCGAATCTGTTTTATTTTGAAAAAACTAAAAAAGAGAAATAAACGTTATAAGAGGAATTTTAATGTTTCTTCAAGGGCAAAGGACACTTATCGCAACAGGACAAAATGGAGGGGTTTCCTCTTCAATTTTAGCTTTATTTCGTCAAAATATGTAAATAAGTTTGGGAGATATGGCGAATAGTATGTAGTATATAGTAACAATGGATAACAATATAATATATATGTAGAATGACATATGATATAGTGTTGAATAGTTGCCTAACAACATATATACCAAATAGGAGAGTTTTTTAAAAAAATTGAGGAAATTAGTGGTTGAAGCCATATATTTTCCAGTTACAACGAGTGTCACGTGGTCTTATCAGCCGTGAGAGGGTTAAATATTTCTTCTAAAGCAACAGGTACTACGTTCATTTTTTAGTGCAGTTTGTAGTAATTTGTGCATTAGTTTCCCATGATGATGTGTAGAACATTTAGTTAGCATATTTGGTTGAGATTTGTAAAAAATATACAGGGTGATGCAAAATTCAGCTTTGTAGTATAGAAAGTTTAACTTGGTTTTCAAAATGTGAAGAAATTGCATATATTAACGAATGCCCTGTATGTACTTCTGAATGGCACAGTAACATATTCCTCTTTTAGCATTCGTTAACCATAGTATGGTGTGTCAAAGCCACATATAATGGAATCGAATCTGTTTTATTTTGAAAAAACCAAAAAAAAAAAAAAACAAACGTTATAAGAGGAATTTTAATGTTTCCTCAAGGACAAAGGACCTGTAACGCAACCGTACAAAATGGATGGGTTTGCCCTTCAATTTGAGCTTTATTTCGTCAAAATATGTAAATAACTTTGGGAGATATGGCGAATAGTATGTAGTATATAGTAACAATGGATAAGAATATAATATATATGTAGAATGACTATATTGTTGAGAATATAATATATTGTTGAATAGTTGCCTAACAACATATATGTACCAAATAGGAGAGTTTTTAAAAAAAATGAAGAAATTAGTGGTTGAAGCCATATATTTTCCAGTTACAACGAGTGTCACGTGGTCTCATCAGCCGTGAGAGGGTTAAATATTTCTTCTAAAGCAACAGGTACTACGTTCATTTTTTAGTGCAGTTTGTAGTAATTTGTGCATTATTTTCCCATGATGATGTGTAGAACATTTAGTTAGCATATTTGGTTGAGATTTGTAAAAAATATACAGGGTGATGCAAAATTCAGCTTTGTAGTACAGAAAGTTTAACTTGGTTTTCAAAATGTGAAGAAATTGCATATATTAACGAATGCCCTGTATGTACTTCTGAATGGCACAGTAACATATTCCTCTTTTAGAATTCGTTAACCATAGTATGGTGTGTCAAAGCCACATATAATGGAATCGAATCTGTTTTATTTTGAAAAAACTAAAAAACAGAAACAAACGTTATAAGGAAAATTTTAACGTTTCTTCAAGGGCAAAGGACCCTTATCGCAACAGGACAAAGTGGAGGGGTTTCCTCTTCAATTTTAGCTTTATTTCGTCAAAATATGTAAATAAGTTTGGGAGATATGGCGAATAGTATGTAGTATATAGTAACAATGGATAAGAATATAATATATATGTAGAATGACATATGCTATATTGTTGAATAGTTGCCTAACAACATATATGTACCAAATAGGAGAATTTTTAAAAAAAATTGAAGAAATTAGTGGTTGAAGCCATACATTTTTCAGTTACGACGAGTGTCACGTGGTCTCATCAGCCGAGAGAGGGTTCACTATTTCTTCTAAAGCAACAGGTACTACGTTCATTTTTTTGTGCAGTTTGTAGTAATTTGTGCATTTATTTTCCCATGATGATGTGTAGAACATTTAGTTAGCATATTTGGTTGAGATTTCGAAAAAATATACAGGGTGATGCAAAATTCAACTTTGTAGTACAGAAATTTTAACTTGGTTTTCAAAATGTGAAGAAATTGCATATATTAACGAATGCCCTGTATGTACTTCTGAATGGCACAGTAACATATTCGTCTTTTATCATTCGTTATCCATAGTATGGTGTGTCAAAGCCACATATAATGGAATCGAATCTGTTTTATTTTGAAAAAACTAAAAAAGAGAAACAAACGTTATAAGAGGAATTTTAACGTTTCTTCAAGGGCAAAGGACCTTTATCGCAACAAGACAAAGTGGAGGGGTTTCCTCTTCAATTTTAGCTTTATTTCGTCAAAATATGTAAATAAGTTTGGAAGATATGGCGAATAGTATGTAGTATATAGTAACAATGATTAATAACATAATATATATGTAGAATGACATATGCTATATTGTTGAATAGTTGCCTAACAACATATATGTACCAAATAGGAGAGTTTTTTAAAAAAATTGAAGAAATTAGTGGTTGAAGCCATACATTTTCCAGTTACAACGAGTGTCACGTGGTCTCATCAGCCGTGAGAGGGTTCACTATTTCTTCTAAAGCAACAGGTACTACGTTAATTTTTTTGTGCAGTTTGTAGTAATTTGTGCATTTATTTTCCCATCATGATGTGTAGAACATTTAGTTAGCATATTTGGTTGAGATTTCGAAAAACTATACAGGGTGATGCAAAATTCATCTTTGTAGTACAGAAAGTATAAATTGGTTTTCAAAATGTGAAGAAAGTGCATATATTAACGAATGCCCTGTATGTACTTCTGAATGGCACAGTAACATATTCCTCTTTTATCATTCGTTAACCACAGTATGGTGTGTCAAAGCCACATATAATGGAATCGAATCTGTTTTATTTTGAAAAAACTAAAAAAGAGAAACAAACGTTATAAGAGAAATTTTAATGTTTCTTCAAGGGCAAAGGACCCTTATCGCAACAGGACAAAGTGGAGGGGTTTCCTCTTTAATTTTAGCTTTATTTCGTCAAAATATGTAAATAAGTTTGGGAGATATGACGAATAGTATGTAGTATATAGTAACAAAGATTAACAATATAATATATATGTAGAATGACATATGCTATATTGTTGAATAGTTGCCTAACAACATATATATGCCAAATAGGAAAGTTTTTTAAAAAATTGAAGAAATTAGTGGTTGAAGCCATACATTTTCCAGTTACAACGAGTGTCACGTGGTCTCATCAGCCGTGAGAGGGTTAACTATTTCTTCTAAAGCAACAGGTACTACGTTCATTTCTTAGTGCAGTTTGTAGTAATTTGTGCATTAGTTTCCCATGATGATGTGTAGAACATTTAGTTAGCATATTTGGTTGAGATTTGGAAAAAATATACAGGGTGATGCAAAATTCAGCTTTGTAGTACAGAAAGTATAAATTGGTTTTCAAAATGTGAAGAAAGTGCATATATTAACGAATGCCCTGTATGTACTTCTGAATGGCACAGTAACATATTCCTCTTTTATCATTCGTTAAGCAGAGTATGGTGTGTCAAAGCCACATATAATTTAATCGAATCTGTTTTATTTTGAAAAAACTAAAAAAGAGAAATAAACGTTATAAGAGGAATTTTAATGTTTCTTGAAGGGCAAAGGACACTTATCGCAACAGGACAAAATGGAGGGGTTTCCTCTTCAATTTTAGCTTTATTTCGTTAAAATATGTAAATAAGTTTGGGAGATATGGCGAATAGTATGTAGTATATAGTAACAATGGATAACAATATAATATATATGTAGAATGACATATGATATATTGTTGAATAGTTGCCTAACAACATATATACCAAATAGGAGAGTTTTTTTAAAAAAATTGAAGAAATTAGTGGTTGAAGCCATATATTTTCCAGTTACAACGAGTGTCACGTGGTCTTATCAGCCGTGAGAGGGTTAAATATTTCTTCTAAAGCAACAGGTACTACGTTCATTTTTTAGTGCAGTTTGTAGTAATTTGTGCACTAGTTTCCCATGATGATGTGTAGAACATTTAGTTAGCATATTTGGTTGAGCTTTGTAAAAAATATACAGGGTGATGCAAAATTCAGCTTTGTAGTACAGAAAGTTTAACTTGGTTTTCAAAATGTGAAGAAATTGCATATATTAACGAATGCCCTGTATGTACTTCTGAATGGCACAGTAACATATTCCTCTTTTAGCATTCGTTAAGCATAGTATGGTGTGTCAAAGCCACATATAATGGAATCGAATCTGTTTTATTTTGAAAAAACCAAAAAAAAAAAAAACAAAAGGTATAAGAGGAATTTTAATGTTTCTTCAAGGACAAAGGACCTGTAACGCAACCGTACAAAATGGATGGGTTTGCCCTTCAATTTGAGCTTTATTTCGTCAAAATATGTAAATAACTTTGGGAGATATGGCGAATAGTATGTAGTATATAGTAACAATGGATAAGAATATAATATATATGTAGAATGACTATATTGTTGAGAATATAATATATTGTTGGATAGTTGCCTAACAACATATATGTACCAAATAGGAGAGTTTTTTAAAAAATGAAGAAATTAGTGGTTGAAGCCATATATTTTCCAGTTACAACGAGTGTCACGTGGTCTCATCAGCCGTGAGAGGGTTAAATATTTC
Organism: Thermobia domestica; assembly: GCF_964235325.1. NCBI lineage: Eukaryota > Metazoa > Arthropoda > Insecta > Zygentoma > Lepismatidae > Thermobia > Thermobia domestica. Next base: position 15,087 of record NW_027657294.1, on the reverse strand, counting down.
TTCTAAAGCAACAGGTACTACGTTCATTTTTTAGTGCAGTTTGTAGTAATTTGTGCATTAGTTTCCCATGATGATGTGTAGAACATTTAGTTACCATATTTGGTTGAGATTTCGAAAAAATATACAGGGTGATGCAAAATTCAGCTTTGTAGTACAGAAAGTTTAACTTGGTTTTCAAAATGTGAAGAAATTGCATATATTAACGAATGCCCTGTATGTACTTCTGAATGGCACAGTAACATATTCCATTTTTAGCATTCGTTAACCATAGTATGGTGTGTCAAAGCCACATATAATGGAATCGAATCTGTTTTATTTTGAAAAAACTAAAAAACAGAAACAAACGTTATAAGGAAAATTTTAACGTTTCTTCAAGGGCAAAGGACCCTTATCGCAACAGGACAAAGTGGAGGGGTTTCCTCTTCAATTTTAGCTTTATTTCGTCAAAATATGTAAATAAGTTTGGGAGATATGGCGAATAGTATGTAGTATATAGTAACAATGGATAACAATATAATATATATGTAGAATGACATATGCTACATTGTTGAATAGTTGCCTAACAACATATATGTACCAAATAGGAGAGTTTTTAAAAAAAATTGAAGAAATTAGTGGTTGAAGCCATACATTTTCCAGTTACAACGAGTGTCACGTGGTCTCATCAGCCGTGAGAGGGTTCACTATTTCTTCTAAAGCAACAGGTACTACGTTCATTTTTTTGTGCAGTTTGTAGTAATTTGTGCATTTATTTTCCCATCATGATGTGTAGAACATTTAGTTAGCATATTTGGTTGAGATTTCGAAAAAATATACAGGGTGATGCAAAATTCATCTTTGTAGTACAGAAAGTATAAATTGGTTTTCAAAATGTGAAGAAAGTGCATATATTAACGAATGCCCTGTATGTACTTCTGAATGGCACAGTAACATATTCCTCTTTTATCATTCGTTAAGCAGAGTATGGTGTGTCAAAGCCACATATAATTTAATCGAATCTGTTTTATTTTGAAAAAACTAAAAAAGAGAAATAAACGTTATAAGAGGAATTTTAATGTTTCTTCAAGGGCAAAGGACACTTATCGCAACAGGACAAAATGGAGGAGTTTCCTCTTCAATTTTAGCTTTATTTCGTCAAAATATGTAAATAAGTTTGGGAGATATGGCGAATAGTATGTAGTATATAGTAACAATGGATAAGAATATAATATATATGTAGAATGACTATATTGTTGAGAATATAATATATTGTTGAATAGTTGCCTAACAACATATATGTACCAAATAGGAGAGTTTTTAAAAAAATGAAGAAATTAGTGGTTGAAGCCATATATTTTCCAGTTACAACGAGTGTCACGTGGTCTCATCAGCCGTGAGAGGGTTCACTATTTCTTCTAAAGCAACAGGTACTACGTTCATTTTTTAGTGCAGTTTGTAGTAATTTGTGCATTAGTTTCCCATGATGATGTGTAGAACATTTAGTTAGCATATTTGGTTGAGATTTGTAAAAAATATACAGGGTGATGCAAAATTCAGCTTTGTAGTACAGAAAGTTTAACTTCGTTTTCAAAATGTGAAGAAATTGCATATATTAACGAATACCCTGTATGTACTTCTGAATGGCACAGTAACATATTCCTCTTTTATCATTCGTTAACCATAGTATGGTGTGTCAAAGCCACATATAATGGAATCGAATCTGTTTTATTTTGAAAAAACTAAAAAACAGAAACAAACGTTATAAGAGAAATTTTAACGTTTCTTCAAAGGCAAAGGACACTTATCGCAACAGGACAAAATGGAGGGGTTTCCTCTTCAATTTTACCTTTCTTTCGTCAAAATATGTAAATAACTTTGGGAGATATGGCGAATAGTATGTAGTATATAGGAACAATGGATAAGAATATAATATATATGTAGAATGACATATGCTATATTGTTGAATAGTTGCCTAACAACATATATGTACCAAATAGGAGAGTTTTTAAAAAAAATTGAAGAAATTAGTGGTTGAAGCCATATATTTTCCAGTTACAACGAGTGTCACGTGGTCTTATCAGCCGCGAGAGGGTTAAATATTTCTTCTAAAGCAACAGGTACTACGTTCATTTTTTAGTGCAGTTTGTAGTAATTTGTGCACTAGTTTCCCATGATGATGTGTAGAACATTTAGTTAGCATATTTGGTTGAGATTTGTAAAAAATATACAGGGTGATGCAAAATTCAGCTTTGTAGTACAGAAAGTTTAACTTGGTTTTCAAAATGTGAAGAAATTGCATATATTAACGAATGCCCTGTATGTACTTCTGAATGGCACAGTAACATATTCCTCTTTTAGCATTCGTTAAGCATAGTATGGTGTGTCAAAGCCACATATAATGGAATCGAATCTGTTTTATTTTGAAAAAACCAAAAAAAAAAAACAAAAGTTATAAGAGGAATTTTAATGTTTCTTCAAGGACAAAAGACCTGTAACGCAACCGTACAAAATGGATGGGTTTGCCCTTCAATTTGAGCTTTATTTCGTCAAAATATGTAAATAACTTTGGGAGATATGGCGAATAGTATGTAGTATATAGTAACAATGGATAAGAATATAATATATATGTAGAAGGACTATATTGTTGAGAATATAATATATTGTTGAATAGTTGCCTAACAACATATATGTACCAAATAGGAGAGTTTTTAAAAAAATGAAGAAATTAGTGGTTGAAGCCATATATTTTCCAGTTACAACGAGTGTCACGTGGTCTCATCAGCCGTGAGAGGGTTAAATATTTCTTCTAAAGCAACAGGTACTACGTTCATTTTTTAGTGCAGTTTGTAGTAATTTGTGCATTAGTTTCCCATGATGATGTGTAGAACATTTAGTTACCATATTTGGTTGAGATTTGTAAAAAATATACAGGGTGATGCAAAATTCAGCTTTGTAGTACAGAAACTTTAACTTGGTTTTCAAAATGTGAAGAAATTGCATATATTAACGAATGCCCTGTATGTACTTCTGAATGGCACAGTAACATATTCCTCTTTTAGCATTCGTTAACCATAGTATGGTGTGTCAAAGCCACATATAATGGAATCGAATCTGTTTTATTTTGAAAAAACTAAAAAACAGAAACAAACGTTATAAGGAAAATTTTAACGTTTCTTCAAGGGCAAAGGACCCTTATCGCAACAGGACAAAGTGGAGGGGTTTCCTCTTCAATTTTAGCTTTATTTCGTCAAAATATGTAAATAAGTTTGGGAGATATGGCGAATAGTATGTAGTATATAGTAACAATGGATAACAATATAATATATATGTAGAATGACATATGATATATTGTTGAATAGTTGCCTAACAACATATATACCAAATAGGAGAGTTTTTTTAAAAAAATTGAAGAAATTAGTGGTTGAAGCCATATATTTTCCAGTTACAACGAGTGTCACGTGGTCTCATCAGCCGTGAGAGGGTTAACTATTTCTTCTAAAGCAACAGGTACTACGTTCATTTTTTAGTGCAGTTTGTAGTAATTTGTGCATTTATTTTCCCATCATGATGTGTAGAACATTTAGTTAGCATATTTGGTTGAGATTTCGAAAAAATATACAGGGTGATGCAAAATTCATCTTTGTAGTACAGAAAGTATAAATTGGTTTTCAAAATGTGAAGAAAGTGCATATATCAGAGAATGCCCTGTATGTACTTCTGAATGGCACAGTAACATATTCCTCTTTTATCATTCGTTAACCACAGTATGGTGTGTCAAAGCCACATATGATGGAATCGAATCTGTTTTATTTTGAAAAAACTAAAAAACAGAAACATACCTTATAAAAGAAATTTTAACGTTTCTTCAAGGGCAAAGGACCCTTATCGCAACAGGACAAAGTGGAGAAGTTTCCTATTCAATTTTAGCTTTATTTCGTCAAAATATGTAAATAAGTTTGGAAGATATGGCGAATAGTATGTAGTATATAGTAACAATGATTAATAACATAATATATATGTAGAATGACATATGCTATATTGTTGAATAGTTGCCTAACAACATATATATACCAAATAGGAAAGTTTTTTAAAAATTGAAGAAATTAGTGGTTGAAGCCATACATTTTCCAGTTACAACGAGTGTCACGTGGTCTCATCAGCCGTGAGAGGGTTAACTATTTCTTCTAAAGAAACAGGTACTACGTTCATCTTTTAGTGCAGTTTGTAGTAATTTGAGCATTAGTTTCCCATGATGATGTGTAGGAAATTTAGTTAGCATATTTGGTTGAGATTTGTAAAAAATATACAGGGTGATGCAAAATTCAGCTTTGTAGTACAGAAAGTTTAACTTGGTTTTCAAAATGTGAAGAAAGTGCATATATTAACGAATGCCCTGTATGTACTTCTGAATGGCACAGTAACATATTCCTCTTTTATCATTCGTTAACCACAGTATGGTGTGTCAAAGCCACATATAATGGAATCGAATCTGTTTTATTTTGAAAAAAACTAAAAAAGAGAAACAAACGTTATAAGAGGAATTTTAATGTTTCTTCAAGGGCAAAGGACCCTTATCGCAACAGGACAAAGTGGAGGGGTTTCCTCTTCAATTTTAGCTTTATTTCGTCAAAATATGTAAATAACTTTGGGAGATATGGCGAATAGTATGTAGTATATAGTAACAATGGATAAGAATATAATATATATGTAGAATGACTATATTGTTGAGAATATAATATATTGTTGAATAGTTGCCTAACAACATATATGTACCAAATAGGAGAGTTTTTAAAAAAATGAAGAAATTAGTGGTTGAAGCCATATATTTTCCAGTTACAACGAGTGTCACGTGGTCTCATCAGCCGTGAGAGGGTTAAATATTTCTTCTAAAGCAACAGGTACTACGTTCATTTTTTAGTGCAGTTTGTAGTAATTTGTGCATTAGTTTCCCATGATGATGTGTAGAACATTTAGTTACCATATTTGGTTGAGATTTGTAAAAAATATACAGGGTGATGCAAAATTCAGCTTTGTAGTACAGAAAGTTTAACTTGGTTTTCAAAATGTGAAGAAATTGCATATATTAACGAATGCCCTGTATGTACTTCTGAATGGCACAGTAACATATTCCTCTTTTAGCATTCGTTAACCATAGTATGGTGTGTCAAAGCCACATATAATGGAATCGAATCTGTTTTATTTTGAAAAAACTAAAAAACAGAAACAAACGTTATAAGGAAAATTTTAACGTTTCTTCAAGGGCAAAGGACCCTTATCGCAACAGGACAAAGTGGAGGGGTTTCCTCTTCAATTTTAGCTTTATTTCGTCAAAATATGTAAATAAGTTTGGGAGATATGGCGAATAGTATGTAGTATATAGTAACAATGGATAACAATATAATATATATGTAGAATGACATATGATATATTGTTGAATAGTTGCCTAACAACATATATACCAAATAGGAGAGTTTTTTTAAAAAAATTGAAGAAATTAGTGGTTGAAGCCATATATTTTCCAGTTACAACGAGTGTCACGTGGTCTCATCAGCCGTGAGAGGGTTAACTATTTCTTCTAAAGCAACAGGTACTACGTTCATTTTTTAGTGCAGTTTGTAGTAATTTGTGCATTTATTTTCCCATCATGATGTGTAGAACATTTAGTTAGCATATTTGGTTGAGATTTCGAAAAAATATACAGGGTGATGCAAAATTCATCTTTGTAGTACAGAAAGTATAAATTGGTTTTCAAAATGTGAAGAAAGTGCATATATTAGAGAATGCCCTGTATGTACTTCTGAATGGCACAGTAACATATTCCTCTTTTATCATTCGTTAACCACAGTATGGTGTGTCAAAGCCACATATGATGGAATCGAATCTGTTTTATTTTGAAAAAACTAAAAAACAGAAACATACCTTATAAAAGAAATTTTAACGTTTCTTCAAGGGCAAAGGACCCTTATCGCAACAGGACAAAGTGGAGAAGTTTCCTATTCAATTTTAGCTTTATTTCGTCAAAATATGTAAATAAGTTTGGAAGATATGGCGAATAGTATGTAGTATATAGTAACAATGATTAATAACATAATATATATGTAGAATGACATATGCTATATTGTTGAATAGTTGCCTAACAACATATATATACCAAATAGGAAAGTTTTTTAAAAATTGAAGAAATTAGTGGTTGAAGCCATACATTTTCCAGTTACAACGAGTGTCACGTGGTCTCATCAGCCGTGAGAAGGTTAACTATTTCTTCTAAAGAAACAGGTACTACGTTCATCTTTTAGTGCAGTTTGTAGTAATTTGAGCATTAGTTTCCCATGATGATGTGTAGGAAATTTAGTTAGCATATTTGGTTGAGATTTGTAAAAAATATACAGGGTGATGCAAAATTCAGCTTTGTAGTACAGAAAGTTTAACTTGGTTTTCAAAATGTGAAGAAAGTGCATATATTAACGAATGCCCTGTATGTACTTCTGAATGGCACAGTAACATATTCCTCTTTTATCATTCGTTAACCACAGTATGGTGTGTCAAAGCCACATATAATGGAATCGAATCTGTTTTATTTTGAAAAAAACTAAAAAAGAGAAACAAACGTTATAAGAGGAATTTTAATGTTTCTTCAAGGGCAAAGGACCCTTATCGCAACAGGACAAAGTGGAGGGGTTTCCTCTTCAATTTTAGCTTTATTTCGTCAAAATATGTAAATAACTTTGGGAGATATGGCGAATAGTATGTAGTATATAGTAACAATGGATAAGAATATAATATATATGTAGAATGACTATATTGTTGAGAATATAATATATTGTTGAATAGTTGCCTAACAACATATATGTACCAAATAGGAGAGTTTTTAAAAAAATGAAGAAATTAGTGGTTGAAGCCATATATTTTCCAGTTACAACGAGTGTCACGTGGTCTCATCAGCCGTGAGAGGGTTAAATATTTCTTCTAAAGCAACAGGTACTACGTTCATTTTTTAGTGCAGTTTGTAGTAATTTGTGCATTAGTTTCCCATGATGATGTGTAGAACATTTAGTTACCATATTTGGTTGAGATTTGTAAAAAATATACAGGGTGATGCAAAATTCAGCTTTGTAGTACAGAAAGTTTAACTTGGTTTTCAAAATGTGAAGAAATTGCATATATTAACGAATGCCCTGTATGTACTTCTGAATGGCACAGTAACATATTCCTCTTTTAGCATTCGTTAACCATAGTATGGTGTGTCAAAGCCACATATAATGGAATCGAATCTGTTTTATTTTGAAAAAACTAAAAAACAGAAACAAACGTTATAAGGAAAATTTTAACGTTTCTTCAAGGGCAAAGGACCCTTATCGCAACAGGACAAAGTGGAGGGGTTTCCTCTTCAATTTTAGCTTTATTTCGTCAAAATATGTAAATAAGTTTGGGAGATATGGCGAATAGTATGTAGTATATAGTAACAATGGATAACAATATAATATATATGTAGAATGACATATGATATATTGTTGAATAGTTGCCTAACAACATATATACCAAATAGGAGAGTTTTTTTAAAAAATTGAAGAAATTAGTGGTTGAAGCCATATATTTTCCAGTTACAACGAGTGTCACGTGGTCTCATCAGCCGTGAGAGGGTTAACTATTTCTTCTAAAGCAACAGGTACTACGTTCATTTTTTTAGTGCAGTTTGTAGTAATTTGTGCATTTATTTTCCATCATGATGTGTAGAACATTAGTTATCATATTGTTGAGATTTCGAAAAAATAACGGTGGAAAAATTCATCTTGTAGTACAGAAGTATAATGTTTCAAAATGTGAAGAAAGTGCATATAATAGAGAATGCCTTATGACTCTGTATGCACTGAACATTCCTCTTTATCATTCGTTAACCACAGCTATGTCGTTCAAACACATATGACTGGAATCGAATCCTGTTTTATTATGAAACTAAAACAGATTCATCAATAAACAATCCCCCCTACCCTCCGACCAAGACCCTTATCGCAACAGACAAAGTGGAGAAGTTTCCTATTCAATTTTAGCTTATTTCGTCAAAATATGACCTAAATAAGTATGGAAGATATGCGAATAGTACAAGATATATTAACAATTATAACATAATATATATGTAGAATGACATATGCTATATGTTGAATAGTTGCCACCTAACAAACATATATATACCAAATAGGAAAGTTTTTGTAAAAATTGAAGAATTAGTGTTGAAGCCATACATTTCCAGTTACAACGAGTGTCACGTGGCTCATCAGCCCAACCCCTCTATACCTATTAACCTATCTATTCTAACAAACAACACCCTCCCCTTAAATAACAAAAACTATCTAAGATACTTCGATCTTAGTATTCCATGAGCATGTAGTTGCCATGTATGTGTAGATTAATTTAGTTAGCATACTTTATGAGATTGAAATAAATACTACAGCCAAAAACCAATTAAACAGAAAGTCTAACCTTGGTAACAAGAAAGTGCATAATAGATACATATATTCCTGAAAGGAACAAAACCTAATTCCTAATATATTCCCTTAACAGTAACGACAATCTAAATTCAAAAATCACAACTGTTATTGAAACACACTAAAAATATAACAAACTTATAAGAGAATTTAATGTTTCTTCAACGGCAAAGGACCCTTATCGCAACCCAGACAAAGTGGAGGGTTTCCTCTTCAATTTAGCTTATTTCGTCAAAATATGTAAATAACTTTGGGAGATATGGCGAATAGTATGTAGTATATAGTAACAATGATGGATAAGAATATAATATATATGTAGAATGACTATATTGTTGAGAATATAATATATTGTTGAATAGTTGCCTAACAACAATATGTACCAAATAGGAGAAGTTTTAAAAAAATGAAGAAATTAGTGTTGAAGCCAATAAAACCTAACCCAGTCTATAACGAGTTCACGTCATCAGCCGTGAGAGGGTTAAATATTTCTTCTAAAGCAACAGGTACTACGTTCATTTTTTAGTGCAGTTTGTATGTAATTTGTGCATTAGTTTCCATGATGATGTGTAGAACATTTAGTTACCATATTTGGTTGAGATTTGTAAAAATATACAGGGTGATGCAAAATTCAGCTTTGTAGTACAGAAAGTTTAACTTGGTTTTCAAAATGTGAAGAAATTGCATATATTAACGAATGCCCTGTATGTACTTCTGAATGGCACAGTAACATATTCCTCTTTTAGCATTCGTTAACCATAGTATGGTGTGTCAAAGCCACATATAATGGAATCGAATCTGTTTTATTTTGAAAAAACTAAAAACAGAAACAAACGTTATAAGGAAAATTTTAACGTTTCTTCAAGGGCAAAGGACCCTTATCGCAACAGGACAAAGTGGAGGGGTTTCCTCTTCAATTTTAGCTTTATTTCGTCAAAATATGTAAATAGTTTGGGAGATATGGCGAATAGTATGTAGTATATAGTAACAATGGATAACAATATAATATATATGTAGAATGACATATGATATATTGTTGAATAGTTGCCTAACAACATATATACCAAATAGGAGAGTTTTTTTAAAAAAATTGAAGAAATTAGTGGTTGAAGCCATATATTTTCCAGTTACAACGAGTGTCACGTGGTCTCATCAGCCGTGAGAGGGTTAACTATTTCTTCTAAAGCAACAGGTACTAACGTTCATTTTTTAGTGCAGTTTGTAGTAATTTGTGCATTTATTTTCCCATCATGATGTGTAGAACATTTAGTTAGCATATTTGGTTGAGATTTCGAAAAAATATACAGGGTGATGCAAAATTCATCTTTGTAGTACAGAAAGTATAAATTGGTTTTCAAAATGTGAAGAAAGTGCATATATTAGAGAATGCCCTGTATGTACTTCTGAATGGCACAGTAACATATTCCTCTTTTATCATTCGTTAACCACAGTATGGTGTGTCAAAGCCACATATGATGGAATCGAATCTGTTTTATTTTGAAAAAACTAAAAAACAGAAACATACCTTATAAAAGAAATTTTAACGTTTCTTCAAGGGCAAAGGACCCTTATCGCAACAGGACAAAGTGGAGAAGTTTCCTATTCAATTTTAGCTTTATTTCGTCAAAATATGTAAATAAGTTTGGAAGATATGGCGAATAGTATGTAGTATATAGTAACAATGATTAATAACATAATATATATGTAGAATGACATATGCTATATTGTTGAATAGTTGCCTAACAACATATATATACCAAATAGGAAAGTTTTTTAAAAAATTGAAGAAATTAGTGGTTGAAGCCATACATTTTCCAGTTACAACGAGTGTCACGTGGTCTCATCAGCCGTGAGAAGGTTAACTATTTCTTCTAAAGAAACAGGTACTACGTTCATCTTTTAGTGCAGTTGTAGTAATTTGAGCATTAGTTTCCATGATGATGTGTAGGAAATTTAGTTAGCATATTTGGTTGAGATTTGTAAAAAATATACAGGGTGATGCAAAATTCAGCTTTGTAGTACAGAAAGTTTAACTTGGTTTTCAAAATGTGAAGAAAGTGCATATATTAACGAATGCCCTGTATGTACTTCTGAATGGCACAGTAACATATTCCTCTTTTATCATTCGTTAAGCAGAGTATGGTGTGTCAAAGCCACATATAATGGAATCGAATCTGTTTTATTTTGAAAAAACTAAAAAGAGAAACAAACGTTATAAGAGGAATTTTAATGTTTCTTCAAGGGCAAAGGACCCTTATCGCAACAGGACAAAATGGAGGGGTTTCCTCTTCAATTTTAGCTTTATTTCGTCAAAATATGTAAATAAGTTTGGGAGATATGGCGACTAGTATGTAGTATATAGTAACAAAGATTAACAATATAATATATATGTAGAATGACATAAGCTATATTGTTGAATAGTTGCCTAACAACATATATATACCAAATAGGAAAGTTTTTAAAAAAATTGAATAAATTAATGGTTGAAGCCATACATTTTCCAGTTACAACGAGTGTCACGTGGTCTCATCAGCCGTGAGAGGGTTAACTATTTCTTCTAAAGAAACAGGTACTACGTTCATTTTTTAGTGCAGTTTGTAGTAATTTGTGCATTAGTTTCCCATGATGATGTGTAGAAAATTTAGTTAGCATATTTGGTTGAGATTTGTAAAAAATATACAGGGTGATGCAAAATTCAGCTTTGTAGTACAGAAAGTTTAACTTCGTTTTCAAAATGTGAAGAAATTGCATATATTAACGAATACCCTGTATGTACTTCTGAATGGCACAGTAACATATTCCTCTTTTATCATTCGTTAACCATAGTATGGTGTGTCAAAGCCACATATAATGGAATCGAATCTGTTTTATTTTGAAAAAACTAAAAAACAGAAACAAACGTTATAAGAGAAATTATAACGTTTCTTCAAAGGCAAAAAACACTTATCGCAACAGGACAAAATGGAGGGGTTTCCTCTTCAATTTTACCTTTCTTTCGTCAAAATATGTAAATAACTTTGGGAGATATGGCGAATAGTATGTAGTATATAGGAACAATGGATAAGAATATAATATATATGTAGAATGACATATGCTATATTGTTGAATAGTTGCCTAACAACATATATGTACCAAATAGGAGAGTTTTTAAAAAAAATTGAAGAAATTAGAGGTTGAAGCCATACATTTTCCAGTTACAACGAGTGTCACGTGGTCTCATCAGCCGAGAGAGGGTTCACTATTTCTTCTAAAGCAACAGGTACTACGTTCATTTTTTTGTGCAGTTTGTAGTAATTTGTGCATTAGTTTCCCATGATGATGTGTAGAACATTTAGTTAGCATATTTGGTTGAGATTTGTAAAAAATATACAGGGTGATGCAAAATTCAGCTTTGTAGTACAGAAAGTTTAACTTGGTTTTCAAAATGTGAAGAAATTGCATATATTAACGAATGCCCTGTATGTACTTCTGAATGGCACAGTAACATATTCCTCTTTTAGAATTCGTTAACCATAGTATGGTGTGTCAAAGCCATATATAGTGGAATCGAATCTGTTTTATTTTGAAAAAACTAAAAAACAGAAACAAACGTTATAAGGAAAATTTTAACGTTTCTTCAAGGGCAAAGGACCCTTATCGCAACAGGACAAAATGGAGGGGTATCCTCTTCAATTTAGCTTTATTTCGTCAAAATATGTAAATAAGTTTGGGAGATATGGCGAATAGTATGTAGTATATAGTAACAATGGATAAGAATATAATATATATGTAGAATGACATATGCTATATTGTTGAATAGTTGCCTAACAACATATATGTACCAAATAGGAGAGTTTTTTAAAAAAATGAAGAAATTAGTGGTTGAAGCCATACATTTTCCAGTTACAACGAGTGTCACGTGGTCTCATCAGCCGTGAGAGGGATAACTATTTCTTCTAAAGCAACAGGTACTACGTTCATTTTTTTGTGCAATTTGTAGTAATTTGTGCATTTATTTTCCCATCATGATGTGTAGAACATTTAGTTAGCATATTTGGTTGAGATTTGGAAAAAATATACAGGGTGATGCAAAATTCAGCTTTGTAGTACAGAAAGTATAAATTGGTTTTCAAAATGTGAAGAAAGTGCATATATTAACGAATGCCCTGTATGTACTTCTGAATGGCACAGTAACATATTCCTCTTTTATCATTCGTTAAGCACAGTATGGTGTGTCAAAGCCACATATAATGGAATCGAATCTGTTTTATTTTGAAAAAACTAAAAAGAGAAATAAACGTTATAAGAGGAATTTAATGTTTCTTCAAGGGCAAAGGACCCTTATCGCAACAGGACAAAATGGAGGGGTTTCCTCTTCAATTTAGCTTTATTTCGTCAAAATATGTAAATAACTTTGGGAGATATGGCGAATAGTATGTAGTATATAGTAACAATGGATAAGAATATAATATATATGTAGAATGACATATGCTATATTGTTGAATAGTTGCCTAACAACATATATGTACCAAATAGGAGAGTTTTTTTAAAAAAATGAAGAAATTAGTGGTTGAAGCCATATATTTTCCAGTTTCAACGAGTGTCACGTGGTCTCATCAGCCGTGAGAGGGTTAAATATTTCTTCTAAAGCAACAGGTACTACGTTCATTTTTTAGTGCAGTTTGTAGTAATGTGTGCATTAGTTTCCCATGATGATGTGTAGAACATTTAGTTAGCATATTTGGTTGAGATTTGTAAAAAATATACAGGGTGATGCAAAATTCAGCTTTGTAGTACAGAAAGTTTAACTTGGTTTTCAAAATGTGAAGAAATTGCATATATTAACGAATGCCCTGTATGTACTTCTGAATGGCACAGTAACATATTCCTCTTTTATCATTCGTTAACCATAGTATGGTGTGTCAAAGCCACATATAATGGAATCGAATCTGTTTTATTTTGAAAAAACCAAAAAAAAACAAACGTTATAAGAGGAATTTTAATGTTTCTTCAAGGACAAAGGACCTGTAACGCAACCGTACAAAATGGATGGGTTAGCCCTTCAATTTGAGCTTTATTTCGTCAAAATATGTAAATAAGTTTGGGAGATATGGCGAATAGTATGTAGTATATAGTAACAAAGATTAACAATATAATATATATGTAGAATGACATATGCTATATTGTTGAATAGTTGCCTAACAACATATATATACCAAATAGGAGAGTTTTTTAAAAAAAATGAAGAAATTAGTGGTTGAAGCCATACATTTCCAGTTACAACGAGTGTCACGTGGTCTCATCAGCCGTGAGAGGGATAACTATTTCTTCTAAAGCAACAGGTACTACGTTCATTTTCTGTGCAATTTGTAGTAATTTGTGCATTTATTTTCCCATCATGATGTGTAGAACATTTAGTTAGCATATTTGGTTGAGATTTGGAAAAAATATACAGGGTGATGCAAAATTCAGCTTTGTAGTACAGAAAGTATAAATTGGTTTTCAAAATGTGAAGAAAGTGCATATATTAACGAATGCCCTGTATGTACTTCTGAATGGCACAGTAACATATTCCTCTTTTATCATTCGTTAAGCACAGTATGGTGTGTCAAAGCCACATATAATGGAATCGAATCTGTTTTATTTTGAAAAAACTAAAAAAGAGAAATAAACGTTATAAGAGGAATTTTAATGTTTCTTCAAGGGCAAAGGACCCTTATCGCAACAGGACAAAATGGAGGGGTTTCCTCTTCAATTTTAGCTTTATTTCGTCAAAATATGTAAATAACTTTGGGAGATATGGCGAATAGTATGTAGTATATAGTAACAATGGATAAGAATATAATATATATGTAGAATGACATATGCTATATTGTTGAATAGTTGCCTAACAACATATATGTACCAAATAGGAGAGTTTTTTAAAAAAATTGAAGAAATTAGTGGTTGAAGCCATATATTTTCCAGTTACAACGAGTGTCACGTGGTCTCATCAGCCGTGAGAGGGTTAAATATTTCTTCTAAAGCAACAGGTACTACGTTCATTTTTTAGTGCAGTTTGTAGTAATTTGTGCATTAGTTTCCCATGATGATGTGTAGAACATTTAGTTAGCATATTTGGTTGAGATTTGTAAAAAATATACAGGGTGATGCAAAATTCAGCTTTGTAGTACAGAAAGTTTAACTTGGTTTTCAAAATGTGAAGAAATTGCATATATTAACGAATGCCCTGTATGTACTTCTGAATGGCACAGTAACATATTCCTCTTTTAGCATTCGCTAACCATAGTATGGTGTGTCAAAGCCACATATAATGGAATCGAATCTGTTTTATTTTGAAAAAACCAAAAAAAAAAAAAAAACAAACGTTATAAGAGGAATTTTAATGTTTCTTCAAGGACAAAGGACCTGTAACGCAACCGTACAAAATGGATGGGTTTGCCCTTCAATTTGAGCTTTATTTCGTCAAAATATGTAAATAACTTTGGGAGATATGGCGAATAGTATGTAGTATATAGTAACAATGGATAAGAATATAATATATATGTAGAATGACTATATTGTTGAGAATATAATATATTGTTGAATAGTTGCCTAACAACATACATGTACCAAATAGGAGAGTTTTTAAAAAAAATGAAGAAATTAG
>NW_027657293.1:0-33819 GCF_964235325.1 Thermobia domestica | reverse complement strand
TGATTTCGCAGTATTGTTATTATTAACATATATAGAATGTTGCATTTTATTTACTTAAAAATGTTCCAGACATAATAGGAAACAGTTTTGTGTGAAACATGGAAATGGAAGTTGGGAAAATGGTTGGACAATGACTTAAAAGTTGAAATCTTTCTTTCAGTTTTACATCCCACGGTTATGCCGCCTAGGCTAAAGGAGACGGTGAAGATGACAAATAAATGATGAAATGGTGGACTGAAGAAAGTGGAAGAGAACGGGAGAACTCCGTGAAAACCACGTCCACGGTGTTTGTCCACCACGAAGTTCACTTGGCGTGAGTTGGGATCGAACCAGTGACTCCATCCACCAGAGGTGAACATTCTACCACTGAGCCACCGCGGCTTGGACTAAACGTTGAAGTCACCGTATCTGCATTTGTCCGGTGAGGCTGAAGGAAAAAAAAAAGTCTCCGTAAGATGACTTGAATTAGAATCCGGACCCTTTTGATTGAGAGAATGTGTTAATACTTGAAATTTATTCGCTCAGTATATGGGATGAAGAAACTATATATATATATATATATATATATATATATATATATATATATATAATATAATTAGATGTAGTTCCATAACTCCCTCTTAGAGTTTTACTTTCTGCTTCACTCGTTTTTCGTTGCGCGTGGTCCTGTTTTCGAAACCTGCAGGGAATACATCTCGAATAAGGAGCCTGATAATAGTTTGAATCCAAATTTAATAATAAGATCAGGCGTCCTTCTCGTCCAAAGGAGCCCCTAACTTTTAGGAAAAATAGGAAAAAGACTTTAGTAATTTCCACCTAAAGAGAAATGCTGCGTTGCTGGCGCTATTATAGTAAGTTTGGTAGCATATATAATTAATGTACTTGCTTATTTTGTGTATGTGTTATCAAAACGGTGTTTATTATTATTGTTATTATACCTTGGCTTACAACAAGTAGCTTAGAACCCTTCCTACTGATCTAGTAGCCAGCACGCATTCCTGAGTTCGATACTCAATGGGAGAGCATTTAACTCATTATGATGTTTTTGATTCCTTTTTGATTCCACCATTTAAGAGACCTAATCACTGCGAAATTAAAATACTGCTAATTTTACATTAATTATGTGATATCTTCAAATAGATAAAAGATAATCAAAATATGAAACAAGAGCGCCCTAGACAATATTATTTTCCATGGTGACGTACCGTTATCACGAGTCACTTAGTAGCTTTCCGTTTTCAGCTATTTAGGAACGCGAAAATAAATGCGAATTTTCTAAACGACTGGAAATGGAAAGCAGATAAGTGAATCTTGATAACGGTATCTCATGTAAAATAATATTGTCTAACGAGCAATTGTTCCACTTTTCGATTATCTTTTATTTATTTGAAGATATCACATAACTGCTGTAAAATTAGTGGTATTTTAATTTCGCCATGATGGGGCCCCTTAAACTGTAGAATCATCTCTCATGTAGACTTTGTTCTGAAAAGGGGCACGAATCTTCAACACACAAATTAGAAATATTTTCAACAGGCAACATTCAGTTCAATAAATCCTATTACTTTGAAATAAATAAGTACACACAC
This sequence comes from Thermobia domestica, assembly GCF_964235325.1. Classification (NCBI taxonomy): domain Eukaryota; kingdom Metazoa; phylum Arthropoda; class Insecta; order Zygentoma; family Lepismatidae; genus Thermobia; species Thermobia domestica. The sequence continues at coordinate 32,230 of NW_027657293.1, read as the reverse complement.
TCACACACACACACACACACATATATATATATATATATATATATATATATATATATATATATATATATATATATATATATATATATATATATATATATATATATATATATATATATAACTAACATTAATGCAGAGCAATAGTGACATTTTATGATTCACATCATAATTTTTCTCTTGAAGATTTGAACACACACACACAAAAAAAAAAAGGAAAGAAAGAAAAAATATGCACATTATTAATGGCAATTTGTGCAATTGGGAATTTTCATTTAATTAGACAGCTTTACATAGTTTACTTTGACATACATTTTTGCGAAATATACACTGTTTTTATGAGTCAATTGAGATATATCAGAACATCAAGATCTTTGTTGGATACATTCTGTGATATTTGTGTTAATTCAAGATGTGGTCTAAGTGAGATTCGAACCCTGCAAGTATGCTAGGATAAACATTTTATTTGGGCTCTAGGTATTTACATAGAAAATTATAGGCCAAATTTTAAAAAAATGAACATAAGAACAAATTGGTGCATAGAAATAGGATTTCCTACGTGAGAAGAATTGTACCTGTCTCGTCTCGGAAAATGTATCGTGAAAAGTGCTGTTTCGTCTCGGAAAATGTTCTATGAGAAGAATGTCTTGTCTCGCATCTTATTACGAAGGTTCTATCTCGTCTTGCCTCGTGAGCAACCCTAGATATAAAGAAATTGATGGCAGTGTATTATGTACACAAATATAGGAAAGATGGCTGTTTATTATTACAGAGACTAACGTCTCTTTTGTAATACTGAGACCTGCGCCTATGAGACTTCGACAGATTGATAGAATCCAAATATATGATCTCATTTCTGTTCTCTAAGCATAGTTGCATGCACATTTTTTTATTATTTGGTTATTTTGTTAAATATCCAAAAATCATGGAAAATGGAACATCTAGTATTGGAATTTGTATGTGGTAGCATTCTGAAACTTCTAATGCCGTCTGCTTGTATTTTTTTTTGGGGGGGGGGGTCCCAATGGATTGGAAATTCCATCATTTATGTGCATTTGTACATTTGATCTCTCACAGACTGTACAGTGATGTCAGAGGGAAGACCAAAAAACGAACCTCGTCAGAAGCTGGTCGTTCGTTGTTGGATGCTCTCGGTTTGAGAGGAAGCGAGAGAGAGAGACAGAGAGAAAAAAAATCCTCGGGGTGCGGGCGCGGGAGGGATGGCGCTGTGTGATGGTTGTAGTACCTGTCCGTCGTCCGCGCTGCTGCTGCTCCAAGATCAATGCTGTTCTCGTGTAGAGTAGTTTTTCCCTGAGGCAGTCAGACTCTCGCCGTGGCAGTAGCAGTGGAGCTACAGTGCGCGATGGCAGCGTTAATGTTGTTCTCTTCAGCATTGAGTACCGCGGTGCGATGCTATCGGGAGTGCTTCACCATGTGAGCAAGCGCGGCGGACACAATTCTGCGAAACTTATAAAACAACCATGGATGGAGCGAAAGTGCCGATGTCGCAGGATACCTCCAGGTAGGTGCACCTACCATCAGCATTCGGAAGTCATACATTTTTTTCTCCCTTTTTTCAGTTTACTTGTGAGTGACATTTCCCCCCTCTAATTCCCCCCAAAAAAGAGTTGTTTCGCTTTCCAAGCACGTGCCCACTAGTGACAGCATGGTGGTCGCAGTTGTTAAATAAAGGAAGATTTGATTTTTTTTCTTTCTTTCTTTAATGAATCAGCATTCATACTGGAGTGACTTTTCTGGTGCCAAGTGTCCTTTAGTTCGATTTCTAGACCATGTGAATTTTTGATGAATTAAATCGGGGCCGTTCTGTTTCATTCCGTGTTCTTGGGTTTACTAATTATGTCATTATATTTTACATGCAGTTATAATACGTGTCGTGTACTTTATTGAGCTGAAGTATGGGGCGTTAAATTAAAGTTTCGTTAAATTCCATTATAGTGACTCTTTTTCACAATTTTGGAAACATGATTTTGATTAACTGTGTTGTCTTACGTATAACGATTTTGAAGATATTATTGTATTTGTAGATATGGTTCTTCCTTTAAAAAAAAAATAAATAAATATTGAAAAAGGATACCGTTGATTTCTCAAAGAGGAAGTACAATGGCATGATAAATGGCTAAAAAGATGTCAAACGAACGAGAAGGTGATTTTTTTTCATAGTTTGACTTTACAAAACATACAAGAAGAGTTAATAAGAACTAACACATAATTGTGCTACTAAGGATATAGTTTCTTTTTCAAAATTAATTTTTGTTACACCGCTATAAACCATAATAATAATCTATATTTGGATTGGGAGCTCTAAATTAATAATATATATTTGCATTGGGGGCGCGGTGACTCAGTCGTAGAGCGCTATCCTCTGGTACGAAGGGTCCGTTATTTGATCAGAGTTTGTGTAAGTTTGTGGTGGTAAAGACCGTGTCTGTAGATTTTCTCGAGGTTCTTCCGTTTCCTCCCACATATTCATTACACCAATTCTCTCATAATCATTCATTTGCATTAATCCTCCGTCTTATTTAGTCGCAGGCCATAAAACATGAAACATAAAACATGAGTTTCATTTTTTTTAAGAAAATAATATTTATATTGTAATGATTGCGCTAATTTCTTTATATTTCCTTTGATTCAGAAATTTGCGTGTTTCTGACGATGCTGATAAATGTTACTAACATTAAAAATTGTCTGTATATATATTAATGGAAAGTGATTTGTGTAATAACCAAATGAAATTTAATCAAATCCTTCAGTTTTACGTCCAACGATTATGCCCTTTAGGCTAAGGGAGACAATTGTGTAATAACAATATTATGTGTCTTGAAAAGGCATAGGCTATAAGCTTCTGGAAAGAAACTAAGTCTTAATTCGTAATGAAAATAGTACCTAGAGAAGAAGAATATATATTTTCGTGCGGGCAAATATATTATTATTTTTTCAGGAATATCGTCATATATTTTTACTTACCATGTTGGTTATATTTTTAACAATATATATATATAACACAATATAGAAGCACATGTACAGTCAGCGGCAAAAGTTCTTTCAATTTGATGAAATTAGTTTTAACTTCAGAATGGAAGGACAATTTAAGTACAGTTTTCAGTCAACTAAAAAGAACATAATTTTCTGTACGTTCCAGCCATACCATCGTTTATTCCCAAAATAAATTTTACCAAACGGAAAGGACTTTTGTCGCTGACTGTACATGTAAGCACATGATAAAATACATTTCAGTCTTTGACTACATTCACTCTGTATAGTACTAATTGGGGAAAGTTTGCTGTTTTACGTTCTGTATCACTCCGGTTATATGGATAATTCTTCTCTCTTTAATAAAAAGAAGCAAGATTCCAAAATTAAAGTTGATCAACTAAACGATTTATTCCCTTGCAAAATCAAAGTACTTTCTCAATTCTACTTATACTCACCATTTTCTAGCATTTGGTTTTGTAAACACTTTAGTCTTGCATATGTCTTTAAGCAAAATAACGGCTATGTAGTTTTAAATAAATGAAATGAAATCTTTAAATTTTACGTCCTACGCTTATTCCGGCTAGGTTGAAAGAGACAATGATGGTAAGAAATGAATGTGAGACAATAAAGAAAATGGGAGGAAACAGGAGAACCCCGAGAAAACGAACGCACACTCTGTTTTTCCACCACAAAGCTCACTTGGGGCGAGCTGGGATCGAACCCAGAATTCTATGCACCAGAGGTGAACGCTCTACCACACTGAGTGACCGCGGCCTCTATGTAGTTCCCTTGTATCTAAAGTGAAGTGCATACGTAGTCCCAAAGAGCATATTTGCTTTTGATATTTTCGTAATTCGTTTAATATGTAACATCAGTTGTAAAATACAGTACCCCCCCTTCCCGATAAGAGCTCTTTCCATTATGGACAACGTTGATTGAAAAACTTTCATTATACTGTCAACAGATAAATAAAAACAAAAAGAAAAATCCTTCCTAATAAACTTTTTGAATTTCATTTCTTCAAAAAACTCAAAATTATATATATTAAATTTTCAGGAGAGACAGAAAACCGTGACTTACTTCTTTTTGCCTTTAGGTGCCTTCGGAGTTATATCCAATTTTATTGTTGCTATTTGATAAAGTATTCATAACTAGCATATATTACCCGCTTCGCTGGGTTGAAATGAAAATTTAAATGCACAACTCCATATCTCATGTGTTTAATACCCGTGAAATATGCTTGCAGTAAATGTTAACATTATATCGGCTGTCATTTATGTTAACCCGCCGAGTGACACGGTCATGCGGGTTGCATATAAATACGTTTATTTTTACCTATGATGAACTAACAAAGGATTTGTACGTTATGGACACTTGAATGGTCAATTATCTCAAGACACTGGTAATTAAAAATTAAAGTGATATGATAAAAACCATCTAGGGTCCAAATCCTAATAACCCCCCAAAAATGAAAGAAATTGGTTCAGCCGTATTAGCGTGGTGAGGGAACAAAGGATTTGTACGTTCTCTTTTATATAATAGATACAACTACAAGCTTTATAAGAATAAGATATATCAGAACACGCGTTTCAAATCTGGCAATGACTCATTTTTAGAGAAAAATGACTTACTCCCCTCTGCCTTTAAGGTCCGGATATATATATATGTGGTAAAATTGATTAAATTTATTAGCTTTAGTTTAATCAATTCATTAACAGACTCGGCCATGGTGATCAGTGTATGTGTCTATTGAAAAAAAAAAACAGAATTCAAAAATTAGCTTTACTGTATGGAGTAACGGACGGACGGACAAATGTAAACTCAGCGCGGCGAAATCACCCACAAGCAGCTTTAAAGGAAGCGGAATACCATTGAAGTAACCCACATGTTTCTTTGTTAACATGAGAGACATATTTCAACAAGTCCTTCTAGTTGAAGGTGGTCTTCGGTTGACCTGCCGGAAATAAGGCGATGTTGCATTTAAAAAAAATAATATCCATTGTATAGAAAACCGTGTACAAATTTAGCCAACACGTTGTTTCATCTTTATAGTTCCGTATTTAATATGTTGATTACTTTGAAAGGATTACCTTAGTGTTGTTAGTGATATTATTATTTTGATACATACCCAAAATGTATCGATGTTTAACATTAAGTGTAACGATAGCAACAACGCAACCCGTCGTCACCATACTTGTGCCGTTTACGGCTTGTTAGGAGTATATTATTTATGAATGCGGTTAGGGAAAAATTTTCAGCTTTACTACAACGAATGCCAGTTGGGGACGATTTGAATGTGGCAAATACACTAACAGTACAATTTCATAAATCGCACTGCTTGATACTAATAAACAATGGCGCTAATAGATGTCGCTAACTTCGTTACCACTTGCAAATCCAACATAAATGCTGTGTATAATGAAGTCCTTGCAGGTCCGTAGTCAGGCCAGAAATGTAGGGGAACGGTAGAAGTTATAGGGGCGATCCAACCATATTATAGTTCATTTGTAGGCCTACCGTAAAAATTTTAGGGGGGTCCCTGCCCCCATGCCTCCCCGTGGATACGGGCCTGAACCCTTAAAAATGAAATCTTTAAGTTTTACGTCCCACGGTTATGCCGGTTAGGCTAAAGGAGACGGTGATGATGAGTAATGAATGAAATCGTGGAATGAAGAAAGTGGGAGGAAACGGGAGTACCCCGAGAAAACCCACGCACACGGTGTTTGTCCACCATAAAGTTCACGTGGCGGGGGCTGGGATCGAACCCGGGACCCCAAGCACCAGAGGTGAACGCCTGAACCCTTAAATAATAATTGCGTAAACAATTATGGTATATACTTCAGAGTGGTTGTTGAGTATACTAACAATAATGTTGAATGTAAACAATAAGCGCTTAAAGACGATTTTAACCTATAGTACACAGCGAGCCGAAGGCTCGGGGAATATCTAATTTTAAATAATGGCAAAACCTAATATTGGAAGTGCTTTTATTTGGAATTTAATATCCCTTTTTGGATCCGAATTTATGAGACTCAAAGTTTAACATGGTATCTAAATTACGTTAGCATCCACCAGAAAGAAATTGATCCCTCGCTTACTATGCCTAAACAAGAACATGCACATAAAGATACCATCCCACTGTTCTCGTGATGAAACTAAAAGGAAGACGTGTTTGAACGGAATTTGAACTCAGAAACTCTTGATTGCGAAGCAAGAACACTAACCTTTGGCCGACCACACTCGCTTAATATTAAAATCATTTGTCCGAATTTGAATATGATACCGTTTTTTCGCTCCCAATAAGATTTGATCTTTAACATAAAAGCGAGTGTGGTAAATATAAGGAGTTATGGATTCAGTTGTAATTACATCGTAAGGTCATAATGTGGTAATTTGCAATGTTATAAATTTGGAGGCCACCGAAATTCAGTGGTAGAGCGCTTACCTCTAATGCGAAGGATCCCAGGTTCGATCCCCGTCCAAGGAAGTTGGCGGTGAACAACAAGCAATTCTGTGGGTTTTCTCGGTGTATTCTCGTTTCCTTCCACAGTCTCATTCCACCAGTTTTTTCCATCATCATTCACTTGCGTAATCATCCGTTTCCCTCTGCCTAAAGAGCATAATCGTGGAACGTTAACCTGAAGTATTTCACTTTATTTTTTTTTTTCAATGTTATAAGTTCATATTCCGATTTATTTATATTTTCTCTGATATTTATATACGATACATTTTGATGTCACAATATCTATAATATCTTATATTAAAATATCACTGAATATCGTCATGTGTTACTGCAGACCATGTTTTGATTTCTTCCTATGGGGGATCACGGTGACTCAGTGGTAGAGCGCTCACTTCTGGTGGGGCTCCCCAGCCCAGCAAGTTTGTAGGGACTGTATCGTGTCCATGGCTTTTCTCGGGGTACTCCCGTTTCCACGCACATTCTCATTCCACCAATTCTTCCATTATCATTGACTTGCCTTAATCATCCGTCTCCCTTAGCCTAACAGATGTAAATGTGAGACGTGAACCCAGGGGCGTCATATAGGGGGCAGGGAGGGGCATTTCCCTCCCGAGTTTGAGATGTATATAGATTTTTGAGATGTATGTAAATCAGTGAAAAACGCGAAATTTTACTTTTATTAAGGGGTCTTGCCCCCCAGCCCCCAAAGCAAAATCTGAAATGACGCTCCTGCGTGAAACTGAAAGAATTTTTTTCCTGTCTGCACTTCTTATATACAGATTCGTCTGAACTCGAATCTTCACACGAAATTTGAACACTTCGTATTAGCATCGTAGTGAATGATCCTATTCTTATTTCTTCCATTTTGGATTAAACATCTAAAAACACTAAAAAACACGTCATTAATAAGTCATAATACCAAATTTCATGTTTCTAACATTAAGAGATTCCTAGTTATGGCCATCTTATTATAATAATTGCATGTTTAATTATTTTAAAAGTAAAGTCCAAATACCAAATTTCATGTTTCCAACTTCAAGGTATTCCGAGATGCAAGTAGCCATTAATTATAATAATTATAACCCCTTCATTACCCTCCTTCCACGTCGAATTTCCATAAAATCTTCCTTAGTGGTGCCTTACATTATTAATCCTATGCAATGTTTAAATTTCAAGTTTCTAGCTTAAACAGTTTGGCCTCAGCATTGAGCAGTCGGGATTTTTTTCCCCTTTTGTACAGTAGAAGACCGATATAACGCGATTGCTGAGGGACATGCTGTGCCCTCGCGTCATAACCCTACCACGGTATATCGAAATGTGATCGTACAAGAGACATTTTTTTTTTTTTTTTTTTTGCGAAATTCTTTGGAATGTAGGTGTCATGGTCAACTAGGGGATTTATTGCAAGCTTGTACTGTCGAATCTTTTTTTATTTATTTATTTATTTATTTTTTTAGAATTTTTACTGTTTTAACTTTCAGAAGTATTTAGAAAAAACTGTTATTTCTTACAGATATAACGCTGTTCGTTATACTGGTGATTTCGCTATAACGTAGGAGAAAATATTCCCCCATATCTATATCTACCTAGGTATTTCTATATCTATCTAACTATCTGTCTATATCTATCTATCTATCCATCTATCTATCTATAACTATATATCTACATGTATATCTATCTATCTATCTATATCTCAGATCCAATGCCAGATTTACGTATAAGCTAAACAAGCTATAGGTTAGAGCTCCACTCTCTTCGGGACCCCAAAAATTAAAGAAAGCAACTTGGTGCACGTTTCCCAAATATGAGAAAAATAATAAATAAAATAAAATCCACATATAGCAATAGTACTTCATGTTGTGTAGACCCCTATGATATAAGTAATGGGGCCCCTTCTGGTAGCCTGCTTCCTAAAATATCACTAGTTTCTTCATTCCTTTATATAGGGTGTCTATGTTCATCTTGATACTTAAATGGCCCCATTACCTTCAAGAGCTTAGGGCCCCACCAAACCGAAATCCGACTCTGCTCAGAGCTTACAGCAGATGCCAACGAAAACAGTGGCAATAAGAGAGAACAAAGAGGTGGATTTAGAAAGTTAGAGAATAATTAGATGGGGACGCCTGAGATGTGCGGGAGCATAGACTTACTTGCGCGTTGTAAAGAATTATACTTAGTTGAATAATCCTTTGCTAGAGGCCTTGGGTAAACGAACAAGAAGTTGTGGGATTACTATAAAAGATGTACTTAAATAGTTTAAATACAGTATTCTGTAATTGAAACTGGTTTAGCACAGCATAAAATTCAGTGACGACATTTTGTTTTTATGGTGATTAACTGTGGAATTTCTTAAAACTTCGAGTTAGTTAATAGTATTTTATTGAGTATAATGTACTAAATCCTGCTCGAATTTCGGTTCGATGGAGCTCACGTGGTTTGGATATCATATTAAAATCTATATTTTGTTTTATTTGTAAGGGAATTTGATTCTTAAAAAAAATAGCGAGTATAAAAAGGCGGTAGGATTCAGGTCCAAATATGTGTTTAACGTACCGTGGTAGGAGGCATATATCGAATAGAGCACGCTGAGTTCCCTGGCGGTATGAGGATGCGCATTATCCTGCTGGGAGATTGTGCCCGAGATAAAATCAAAGAACAGGATTCACAACGTCACTAATGTATATTTTACACATTACTTATATTGCCACTAAGTGATGGTAAAATGCAGGAGGGGTGCCTGCCATATTGCCCTTCCTTTCCCATTCCAGAAGGTCATGTTAGATCTGTATGGCACGTATGAGCACATGATGGGTTTTCCCACTCACGTGTGCATCTATTTACGTGCACACGTCTTTCTTTGTGTTCGAGACAGAAACGTCTCTCGTTGGTGAATACTGCCACTCTCCATTTACGTTGCTGGCAGTTTATTCCGACACCACCGAAGACATTCTCGGGATCGTAAACCGGTCTTCAACATTCGATTGTTTATTGTTCGTGCACTTACCTGAGGAGGAAATGGGGAGTTCTGATTGCACTAAAGATTTCATCGTGTCAGTTAACGTGGCTCGAAGTATTCTTATATACTCCCCATTACGAGTACACTGTGGCACCTCTGTAATGCTATCGATGGAGAACTTTCATGTGACGACTCATTCAAGCGTCAATTTTGAGAACGATCACCTACCCTTTCGTTGCCCCACCATAGGGCCGTACTCAAAATTACTTAATTGCACAATTGATATTCGCTGAAACCATACTTGCAGGCTCCAGTGTTGGCGCCATCATTGCGCTGAAGACATTGTACACCCCACAACAGGTTTATGTTGTCCAATGATTTTCAAACTTAGGCAGCATGCTACTCCAGAGCACATTCTGTGGCGTGTGACTTTCGTCTGAATCACATCGGATGATGTAGACCCCTATGCAGCATGCTCTTAATGCATTTTATCAATGTATATGTATTCTTGGAACGGAAATGCAACAGATGAGCGGGTTTTCTTTTGAAAATTATGTTAAAAACGAAAGGGAAAATATAAAAAAAACGAGAAATTAAGCAGAAAATAATTAACAACTTTTTTTAGAAGGAGAAAGACAAAAGGGGAAATGCTAAACGGAAATATATATATATATATATATATATATATATATATATATATATATATATATATATATATATATATATATATATATATATATATATGGAGAGAGAGAGAGAGAGAGAGAGTCCTGGTTTCATATTCTTTGTTTATTTAACTTTTTTCCCTTTCTTAATCCTGAGTGAAAAAAATAGTAGTTCGATCGATATTCTTTTTGATATGTATCTTTTTATGTATTCAATGTGCTTCTGTTCTTTTGATGTTTACAGGATTTCTGCCACTGATAACCTTTCCATTGCCTTTGTTTAAACGTGAAAAAACACAGCGTTTTCAGTTCTGCTTTTTTTTTAAAATCTCATCTCCTCTTGTCTTTGTTCCATTCACAAAGCCTCTGGAAAGTCAATAGAAGTTATTTCATTTCATTTCATATAGTTTGAATAAATATGAGAAAGAGAAAGCAAACTCATATCTATATTCAGTTCATTGTTTATTTTATTTTACTTTTTTTAGCCTAATGGTAATAATTTATTTTAAAAGAAACAAGTGCAATATATATATATATATATATATATATATATATATATATATATATATATATATATATATACTCTATTGTTTTGTTGTTCTACTTTAATACAAAGTGGTGTTTTAAAGAAATTTTCAGTTCGAAGTCGTTACTGATATATACAGGGTGGAGCAGAGGAAACGCATGATTATTAAACCTCTAGTACTCGGCGACGAGTAGAGGTATTGATTTTGAGCGACCGTTGGCAGACAGCTCAGTCAATGCAGTTTCAGTCGCTATAGAGCGTTGAAGCTTAGAGCATCGTGTGTTTGCGGTCGAGCAATTCTTTAAAAACAATGATTCTATGGTCACGATTCAACGTCTTTTCCGTCGAAAATTTAATGTCGAACGTCGAGATACAGTCCCAGATCAAAACACTATACTCTAATGGGTTGCAGCGTTCAGAAGTACTGAATCTGTGATGGAAAAGAAACACCTTGTCTTCTTCGTTCAGTTCGAAATCTGGAAAACGTAGGCAGATTGAAAAGGGCAGTTCTTGCTAGTCCGAAACGATTCACTAGGTGACAGGCTCTATCGCTGGGTATGTCACGTCGTTGCTTCATCGCATCTTATATGATGATCTCAAATTTTCTTTTTCATCACAGATCCAGTATTTCTGAACGCTGCAAGCCGTCGGAGTATAGTGCTTTGATCTGGGACTGTATCTTGACGTTCGACATTAAATTTTCGACGCAAAAAACGTTGAACCGTATCTACAGAATCATTGTTTCTAAAGAACTGCTCAACCGCGAATACACGATGCTCTATGCTTTAACGCTTCATAGCGACTGAAACTGCATTGTGTGATGTGTCTGCCAACGGTCGCTCAAATTTAATACCCCTACTCGTCGTCGAGTACTAGCGGTTTAAAAAACATGCGTTTCCTCTGCTTCTCCCTGTATATTTAAAAACAAAAACTCTCATGACCAAGGAAAATGTTTCTAGCAGTGTATTGCGGTACATTGCTTGAGAAATCAATATGATATACTTTATTACGAGACGTGTAACTTAGTACTTCGCCTGAATGTTTTTCCATTTTGTTTAAATGTGAAGTTGACCTTTTTAAAACTGTGTGACCTCTAGGGTTGCCTTGAGACAAGAGTAGTTGAGGCTTCTCGTCTCGAAAAGACGTGAAAGTGACGTCTTCTTTCGAAAATTGTGTAATGTTTCTATTGAAAGAATTCTATCTCGTCTCCTATCTCGTCAAGAAAATTCTGTCTTTCTACTACCTTGTCAAGAAAATTCTTCCTTGTCTACTAACTTGTCAAGAAAATTCTACCTTGTCACCTATCTCGTCAAGAAAATTCTGTCTCGTCTCCTATCTCGTCAAGAAAATTCTGTCTCATTTCGTATGGGCACTCCCAATGAAATGACAACAAAGATAACGTTGCATTAGAATTACTTACGTGAGAACATTTCATTAAACTTGAGAATTAAATATAAGAAGAAAGTCAGGTAATGGTCCTATAAGCGTACCCAATCAGCAGTCGCTTTGTGGGATTTTTCCTAAACGTTAATTAAAATTATCGATCAGTAAGATCAAATCAGGTCTCCTCCTATTCTAACAAAGGGTCAAATGGTTCATCTATGATTTCTAACTTTTTCTTGACTCGTTACTAGGACTACTGGTGCTTTCACAGTTGAACCAAATCAAGTTCTCTCCTTTTCTTTTTCTTTCTTTTTTTTTAATCTTGGGTAATACACTATTTTATTCTTGACTGTGTCAACCCCAATATTCTTCTTTGTAATTCCCTTTTCACATGTTTATATACCATGATATATGGTGTCTTCCCATATATACTATGATGTATGGTGCCTTTCTTTATATTATATACTATGATATATGGTGCCTTTCCATATATTTATATACCATGGAAAACATGAAATGAAATCTTTCAGTTTAATGTCCCATGATTATGATCTTTCGGCTGAGGAACACGACGATTAAAACAAGTGAATGATGGTGGAATTAGAGGGAACGGAAGTACCCCAATAAGACCCACGGACACGATGTTGTCAACCACAAGTTTACTTGGCCGGGAATCGAACTAAGGACCCCACGCACCAGAGGTAAGCGCTGTACTACTGAGCCCCCTTTACATATAGGGTGTCTTTCCACCTACTTATACACTATGATATATGGTGATTTTTTTTCTATATTTATATATTATGATATATGGTGGCGTTTCCGTCTTTAACTCTCTCCTTCCATTTTCTTCTATCCTGGGTGTCCTCTATTTTCCATACCCTCTCCTTCAAATCATTTTGTATAGTGTCCTTCCGTCTCATCTTGAACCTTCCCTTCTTTCTTCTTCCTGGTACTTCCAGCTCTTTAATTCCTTCCTACTTTGTCGTCATTTCTTCGTTCTATATGTCCCAGTCATCTCAGCCTTTGTTCTTGAAACTTTTTACTCAAGTTTTCCACCTTAACAATGCCTCTTCGTTCTTTTGTTGTCTCACAACACAACCATCTTAACATTCTCATCTCCGCCATTTCCATTTTCTTTTCCTTGACCTTTGTGATTGCGTAAGTTTCATTACTGTACATCATTGCCGGTCCTATTAGTGTTTTCGTCATACAGTATCCCGCTTATCCTTCTCCAGTTCAATTAACTAGACTGTATTCTGTGTTGGGTGTCTGTATGTAATCCTCTCTCCTGTTTGAAGTACGATCCAAGAGACTTAGATTTCGAGGTAGATACTCGTAGTAGCCTCTCTCCTAGATATAAGAAGCTTGCGTCTTCTCTGTTGAGTACCATTATTTTTCTGACTATGTTCTACTTACCGTCATGTCTCTGTCTCTCTTCGAACACCTGTCTCCATTCTTCCAGTCTCTTCTCTGCCTAATCATTGGATACTTCGCATATAACCCCAATACTGAGTATTTCAGCTACTGTTTTGATGCCGAGTAATAATGGCAATTTCTAAGTTCTTAAGAATCAGTTTTCTTGAAGTCAATCTTCACCCATGACTACCGGTTTCAACCAGAATAAGTCATCAAAATTAGGGTTTGGACTTTGTTATTATTAATTATTATTTAGAATAAGAAACTTGCTAAACGTTAATTTTTTAGCATTAAATTGGTAAAATTGAAGTAAATACAGTGTATACTTACGTTAAACAAGAAGCAGTGTCATGTATATCACATGAAAGAGTTTGGTTAGAACATTAGAAGTAACTGAATAGTATGCAACCAACATAACGTCTATGTACAGTTGGGTTGCATACCACCAAGGGTACATTTATTCATAATAGCTTGTATGGGCTGAATGGGTTTTATCTTTGGATTAACTGGATAGATCATCTCCATCAACAGACTCAAATTCTAATTTTTGACTCCCTGTATCCTGGCCAAAATTTATGGTGATCCATCAAACAGTTTTTGATTTTTTTTTTTTTGTCGTCGGACGGAGGATGTACATGGTAAATATATAAAGGAATTTTGGTTAACCAGACTCCTTAAAAAGGATTTGCTAAATCAATGAAGGATGGCTTTTGTATGTGTGTGATCTGGAAACACTTTTTTTTAATCTTCCGTTACTACAACAGGCTAAAAAATCAACTTTATGAGCGAAATTTCTTAGAAACATTACGCTTTTCTTATTCTCTCTCTGTCTCTTGAGTGAGAGGGTCACTGGTTGGTACCGAAGCATTGAAGAAGCGAGAGAGGGATAATCCAATGTTGGTGTGTGGTGGGTTTGCTCATAAAAGAGTAAATCTCTTAATGGAAGAGGCTTCCAATCTCAGGATATAGACACACACGCTTGATACACTTAGAGCGAGAGAGAGAGACCAGTGGACGAGATTTGGCTGTAAGACCAAAGCCAAGAACGAGTTTTGGGTGGCTTAGATGTTAATTCCCCTTGAGGCTTAAAAGGAGGCAATACGAAAGAAGAAGAAGAAAAAAGATAGAAAACCAAGGCGAAAAATAAGAAACCTTGAGAGGTAAAGTATATTATTGTGGCCTACAAGGTGAGAATTTACAACAGAAGAGATGGACGGAATATATATTTGATTACATTGGAAACTTTAAGGAAATTAAGGTTTGTAGATATAGTGGTTCTAATATATTACCAGTGTGGACTGCACCAAATAAAGATTGAAAATAGTGTTAAAATTCCAACAATTCATTATTCTGGTGTTCGAACATTTTCGGGTTATTTTTAGAATAATTATTCCAATAGTTATTCGGATAAGGAATAATTATTCGAATAGTTATTCCGATAACGAATAATTCGAACAGTTATTCGGATAAGGAATTATTATTGGGATAGCGAATAATTATTCGAACAGTTATTTGGATAACAAATAATTATTCGGACAGTTATTCGGATAACGAACAATTATTCGAACAGTTATATCGATAACGAATAATTATTCAAACAGTTAATCCGATAACGAATAATTCGAACAGTTATGCGGGTAAGGAATAATTATTGGGATAGAAAATAATTATTCGAACAATTATCAGAATAAAAAATAATTATTTGAAGAATTGTTCGAATATCAAAAACGAATATTCGAATAATTATTAAAACACAAATTGAAAACAATTGCCGTACATTTTGTTTATTTTTGTACTGTAATTGTCATCGTTATCATACGTAAGTATTTTGACACCACTATCGGCAGGAGACTTGCCGCCAACTTTTATACATTTCAGATCATAGCTAATTTCTTTGCTTTGCCATAGGAATTTCACGCTTTAATGCTCCCTATCAGTTACAGTCTTTCTCTACTCTTCCCTTGTTTGCCTTCCACCATGTGTTCTGTAACGTCCCTCAGAATACAGTAAGCTAGTGCCAAGCTTGGTGTGGTGTAGTCAAGCGGTCTGAGATGTTAGGCTGAGATCGTGAGGTGTGCGTGAAATTCATTAGGGGTTCGAGTCCCTCTGAAGAGCATGAGCATTTTTTTTAGTTGTTCTCGAAATTTCTATATTCCTGTCTTTGTCATGTAAATTAAGTATAGAACTGATTAAGTAGAACATAAGAGAAATGTCACGAATTAAACACACTACACAAAAATAAAAAGTTGTCAGAGTTCTTGCTTCGCAATCGTGAGCTCTTAGATTCGAATCTGGTACCCAGCCACCCTGGCTCATGTTTTTTTTTTTTCAAGTTTTCTTCCTCAATTTCATTAGGAAAATCTCAACATGGTATCCAAATATACGTGACTTCCTTTCACCTCCTTACATGTTATTATTATTATTATTATTATTATTATTATTATTATTATTATTATTATTATTATTATTATTATTATAGATTCTTAATAATCAACGAGCAGAGTTGCCTTCCCGGCTGTTCTTGGGAGATTGTTAAAAAAATAACTATCATCTCAAACAGTGTCCTACCAGTTATTTTTTCTTTTTTTTATTTGTCTATAATAATACATTCTTTTCTACCTAGGTACTATTTGTAACGTTTCCTCACTAGGTTTACATTCTACTCAATTTTCCCATTCTTCTCCATAATTTCATTTCGAGGTCTACATCATTTTTTGTCAATATTACAATACTTGATACATAACATTTTGATGCGTCATTTTAGTTACTATTATTTCAGTTATCCACAAAACATGCCGTTTTCCGCTTTTGATATGCTTCATTTTTCCATTCCTATCTTTTATTTTATGACCCCTCTCCCATTTTAGTTCTTTATTAAAATACCTGAATACCTACAACTAGATACCTCCTTCCCTCGAATTCCTATACTTACCACATATTCTTTTGTTCGTACATTCTCTATTCTTCACAGATTTTTATTTCTGTATTATACAGGTTATTTTTTGGATCCAGTTTCGATTCCAGCTTCTTATTTAATAGGTATTGCACTGTTAACTACGATTTGTGCTCGTTTTTTCTTTTTCCTTTTTAGTTTCCTTGCAGTGTTGCCGATGAAATGACAAATAAGGGTTTCTCTTCTTGTCTCGTCTCGTCTTGATTCTTGAAACACATTTTTTTTTAATTTTATAGTAAATTTATACCCTACTTTTTTCTTGATTTCATCTAGAAGTGATCTGAAACTTTCCGAATTACGAGATGTCCACGAAGAGTGTGAAATAACAACTTGCGTACGGTATCGTTAAACGTTGATACATGCCCCCCCAAGAGCCAATAGTACATAAATGCGTGTATAGAACAATTCACCTTTATTTACTGCACTGGAAACATGACTATTTTTCAGTTTGTTACTCACTTGGGGACAGGCTTGCGGTCTTCAGTGAGGGTCGCTCACACTGGCTCGCGTCCAATTGAGCTCAGGAGCTAGGCTCGAGAGTCTTTGCTGTAAGTCACAATGCTAGTGATGTGCTTAACAAACTAATTAACTTGGTAGAGCTCTAAAGTGTAGGAAACGCCAAGTTAAGGTTAATGTCTGTTATATATTAGAATTAAGTAACTACATTTCAGGTGTTTCAACCTTTTCTTATTATGAAATCGTGCAAATTGGAACTTCCGGTGTTTAATACGCTAGCAATGAAAGTGAAGATTGAAAGAAAAATTGGATGTTTCAGGAGCAGATGTTCTTATTTTTTAGGATCAAATACAAACACCAAAACAAAAGGTGACAGTTGCTCTGTCATGTAACAAAGCTATGATAAGGAATTTATATTGTACTTCGTTCTTTTGAGATAGCTTTAAATTGAAACCTATAGACCTTGCATCAGCGTTAAGGACTGTATGAATCCAATTTCTCCACGTTCACCTGGCGCCCTTGCTTGTTCACCCTTTGCAGTGGGATGCGATGTGATCCACTTTAATCCAATGGCAGACGTGGTTATCGAACTGTGATTCGACGGGGGCCTTCCTCCCACGTGTAGTGGTGGAGGAATGTTGCAGATTTGATTCTGGGGGAGAGGAGAGTAGTGATCTTATACAGGCGGATGAAGAGAAAATAAGATGAGACCTACCAAGGGGTTGAGCATCCCATCGCATCGGTTACGTTCCGAAACTCAGCTTTACAGAAGATGAGAAAGATTTCTCCAATGTGTATGTGCCAGCCAATCTCCTTTGTTAAAAAGAGAAAGGAAAAAATCACGGGAAACATGCTACTGGTGAACAATATTGATATCCGTAAGGCGATATAGGATTTTATTTACTTTTTTTTTTTTAGTTGCTCTTTTAAAATATTCATAAAGTTTTGTGAGAAAGCAAGATTTACAACAGACTATCATATTTCTTTACGTGAACCTACAGAAAATGTACCAAGTTCCTTCATGGCTATTCGGTTAACTAACGTTGTAGCTTTTGATACCAGATATTCGTGTTCGATTCCAGATGGGAGCTGATGTGGTTTGGAATCAATGTTAAAAGTGTAGGGGATGTATCTCGATGCTAAAGCAGAACGGTAACTTCCAAACAACAATGATAACGGTCGTGAGTTTGTGTGATAAATATTCATATATTAATGGCCTATTCGTTGTACTCATTTGTGTGGTAAAATAATAAGCTTTATTGTACAGTGAGCACCAAATTGTGTTTGTATTTTTAAATATAATGTGCCTGGAATTTCTCGTTTCTTTCTCTTTCTTATCACTTGGTATTTTGAAAAAACTATCACCAACAGGCGCAAACCCTGAAATTTTGATGGGAGGTTTTCAAAGGTTGGGAATCAAATACGATGTCTATAGGCTCGTATCCAGGGGTCTATCGGGTCCGGGCCCCCCATAAATTTTTGCTGGCCCCCTAAAATTTTTACGGTAGGCTTGCAAATGAACTATAATATGGTGATGAACTATAATATGGTTGGATCGAGCCCCCCTAACTTCAGCCGGACCCCCTACATTTTTGGGCTGGCTACAGGCCTGTGTCTATGTGATATTGAACCAGTGTTATTCTGAAACCCGTAAAGACGAGAAGTAATTGTTGGATACTGCCACCTACATTCTAAAAATAAAAAAAAGATAGAACTAGATAGTTTTTATGGAAAAAAAAATGTGTACAGATGAAGTGTAAAATAAAATCTTCAGCGTGCATCAATTATTTCTCTGCTGAACAAGTACAATTTGATTTCGAAAGTGTACAAATTTATGTCGTGTTACAAAGTCGTGTCGTGTTACAAAGTCGTGTCGTGTATTGGGGGAGGGAATTTGAATCCAGTGAACACCCCGCATGGAATGAAGCAAGTGGGAGGAAACAGGGAAACCTGGAGAAAACCCGAAGCGCATGATGTTTGTTTACCACAAAGTCCACTTGATGCAAACTGGGATCAAGTCAGGAATCTTATGTACCAAAGGAAAGCGATTTACCAGTGAGCCACCGCAGCTTGGTTTATCTTCGTGTAGGAACTTTCATATATATATATATATATATATATATATATATATATATATATATATATATATATATATATATATACTACAACTAATATCAGGGTATCGTAAACGTTTACCACTTCAAAGTTAGTCGCGGCAACGAGAAAAAAAGATTTTATGGCGGCCTCGCATAGCGTAGTCGCCTTTGGTTCGATTCCCGCTGGGGGAACTAGGTCGAAAAAGAGTAAAAAGCATTTCTAGACCAGCCATCCTGAATGAAGTTTTCCTGGGTTTTTCTCACTCACACCAGGCAAATGCCGTGCTGGTACCTAACGTATAGGTCCTAGGCCGCTTCCTTCCTTCGTCCATTCTTTCTTCCTTCCCTTTCCCCGGATAGTGTACTCGCTGAAGGACGTCATCTCTCAAAACGTGAAGGGGTAAATGGCCATAGATGCCGAAAGCCCAGAAATCTAAATCCTAAATCCTAAAAAGGTTTTGTGGAGAATAATAGCACACATTTCCCATTGCTAATCTACACTCCGTTTCTTCGTTTACTTCTTTCTATTATTATTATTATTATTATTATTATTATTATTATTATTATTATTATTATTATTATTATTATTATTATTATTAATAATAATAATAATAATAATAATAATAACGTATAGAAAGGGGGAGAGAATATTTTCTTTCCATCTTTTGCCAAGGTGAATTTTTCTTTCCTTTCCGTAAATAATATTCTTGCAATTGAGAATTCAATATTTTGTTAGAAAGTCATTTAAAGAATGATATCGCCCTAACTCTTCCTGTTCTGTCTTTTTTACTTTCTTCCTATTCGTCATCCTGCGACCTAACTAATGCTTTATTTTAACAAGTTTTCTTTTCCTCTCGTTTTTGTTTCAACTTTTTATTCACTTTCGCAAGTTTTTAATTACATTCATAAGGAAAAAAGGATATTTTTTTTATTCATGATTGCACGTTTCTTCCTCTCTTCCTTGATGTAATTTGAATATACGAAAAAAAAATATTTCGTTAAAAGTTTTATTTTGTCTTCTCTATTAAAAAGAATTAGAAAAGGAAAATGTTTTATCTTTTCTTTCTTCCTCTTTTTTTCATCAATTTGTTTCATGGGAGAAAATTCGTTTCCGACATAGGTTATTCAAAGAATATTAGCATATTAGGATGGAAGATATAACCTTCTTTATATATTAAATTTTGGTTTTAAATTAAGAAAGCAAATGAATTTTATTTTGCGTAATTTAGAATTAATTTTCTTTTCTTTCTCGTTTATATAGTGGAGTCTGTATAAACGTATACTTCGGCACATACTTAAACAAGGGAAATAAAATAAAAGAATGTTTCTTAATAGTCCCTTCCAGGGACGGGTCCAGAATTTTCTGAGGTGGGTGTACCAGTAAGTACCAGTGCTTTTGAATTGAATTGGAAATTTTTTTAAAGGTCTTTAAGCATCTGTTGTGTGAATGAGAAAATGCCCTGGAAATGCTAAATGTCTGTTCTCGGTGAATCCTTTTCTTTCAACTTTTAGAAAATTGACTTAAACTATCGACTTTGCAAAACTTCCTTTTGTTTTAAGCCCAAACGGAAACATGGCAGCAGAAATTTTCGAAAAGTGTTGCTATTTTCACTGCTAGCTTCTCACTTTAGGTATTGTATATTTACAACGAACGGGGTTGAACGTGCACCTTTGCACACCCCTAAATCCGGCCCTGGTCCCTTCCAATTACTTATAGGCGAATGGTTAGCAGACGTTCTTTCTGTAATCTCTGGTTTGATTTACAGTGGAACATGTAAAGTTTGGATGCCACGATAAATTAAGGGTCGTCCAGAGGGTAAAGAACGGTGTGGCATGGTTAAATAAAAACAAAAGATGTCACTACAAAACTTTATTTTGCAAAGCAACATGACCTTACTCTACTTTCCTATGTAATCGCCACAGTTGGCAAGACACTTGTTATAATGTGGAACCAGTTTTTCAATGCCGATGTTATACTCATTTGCCGCCAAAATCTGAGCCAGTCTGGCAGTGCTTGATTGAGTTTCTCATCGTTTGCGAACTGTTTTCCACCCCCAAAAAAAATTCCTTAAGTTTCTAAATAAATGAAAATCATTTGGTGCGAAGTCAGGGCTCTGAGCAGGATGACCAAAGATATCCCACTTTAGACGTTGAAGTTCCTGCTGTGTTCGTGTTAATGCATGAGACCGGATATTGTCATGGATCAACAATACGTTTGGTGACAGCATTCCGCATCTCGTGTTTTGGATGGCGCGTCGAAGTCGTTGGAGAGTTTTACAATAGGATTCTGAGTTTATTATTGCTCCTATTGACATGAACTCCGTACTTCGCATTTAGTGAAATTTTCGATTGGCACCGGCACTTTGAATCGCTGCGAAAACAAGTAGCGTGAACACACAGCATTGAGACTCGGCTGATACTAAGATGAAGAAAACAGCTAACCGCGGCGCACGCGATCGCAGTGGTGAGGGGTTGTCGCCGCGCGCGATGCGCAATCGTTCTTTAGTTTCTGGACTGTCCTCGTACAAATGTAAAACTCATATTGCGTTGGTACTGATAATACTTCCAAATTAATGTCATTTCTTATTAACAAGTTACGATGAATTTCCGAAGAGAGTGGATCCAACAATGAAACCGGAAGTGAGTTCTTCCATTTCCGGTTTTGGTATAGGAGTAGGAGCGATAACTAATGTTGTTTGAAATTACCTTATCAAAAACTCTCATTTTTAGTGTCTTTTAGAAAAACGTCGTTTTAAAACATTTCTGTGTTTTGGTTATTATTTACACTTAGTCTTTATTCAATATCCTGCAATCATTTTTTAACTTCTAACTTCCTTAACTTGAAAATATATGGTGATGCAATAAAGCTTACCACATTCTAAAGGTTAATAAAACAAGAACATTGCATATAGGAAGTTTTTTATTGGTCGGAGTTTCCATGATGATTGTTGAAGCGTGCGCTTGAGGAATTTTTCATCCCTTCTCTCCCCGAATCCAATCGTTGACTAAGGATGAGAAAAGTGTGTAGTTGCAGAAGCTGGCTATTTTGATTATCTAGGCTTTTGTAGTTTTCCTCCCTCCTTTAAAATAATGCCTCTGGGATGGACATTTCATTTGTGCGAATCTAATAGTTCCTAACATGTGATCGGGAAATAAAAGCAGGATTAGAATTTCGAAAGAAACACTTATAAAGAAGAAAAAAAACTTTTCTTAGGGTTGCTAAAAAGTGAATTACGGAAATAAGTTGTCAATGTGAATATTGCGAAAGAGCGAGAATCAATGATTAGTGGCTATCGAAATATTTGTCTATGAAGAAGAAAGGAAAAAAAATTCGTGTAACGAAAATGTAATGATTGAATATTGGGAATGGTAAGGCGAAAATGATCTTATTTGAGACAATTAAACAGAGGAAAGGAAATTGCTTAGGACAACTTTTGAGAAAAAAATTGTATTCTTAGGGTCAGTTATGGAGCGGTTCATAAACTTAGTGACCTATGCCTCGGAGAGAGTCAGACCCATGATTCAGCAGACCCGATATGACACGGACAGACCCGTGACGTTGTTTGATCCGGAGAGATCCCATGAACCGTTGTGACCCGCGGATCGGGAGAAACTTCGTCATACATATTGAAAATCTCGAGTCTGCTAACGAAATTTAAACTAGCATTGTTTTCTTCCTCTTTCTCTCTCTGTCGTCTCACGAAATCTGTCATTTTCTTCCTTTTGGGTGTGTATGTATGTCTGACAGCCCTACACTGAAAGATAACTGCAAGGGCTATCACAATATAGGCGCGTGGGAATAACAGAAAATAAAATTTTCTTATCAAAGAAGTAAGAGTTTAAGGACGCAAACCTCTGCAACAGAAAAGAAAGTGTTTTAGAATATGAGCGATTTTCTCAAAACAAACATTGACGTGTTAGTTTTCCTTATATTATCTGTGTTCAAAACCATCATACTATTTTTGCAGAGTAGAAAGACCAAAAAATGTGATTTTTTAAAAAAAATATTCAAGACCTAATATCTGAATGTCATCACGTGAATACTCGAGATGGAGTAATGGACATCATTGATCCAATGGGACATTCTGCATAGAACTGATATGGTTTTTGTTGTTTTCCGGTCTTTTCGGGTCAAATAGACCCACGTGATTCAGTTGACCCCTGTCGCCACTGTTAAGGTTCTGGTAGAAGATGAAAGATGGAATTGAAGGAATTTGAATTGGTGGACTATCTTAAGAAAATGGATTAGCGCGAGACCATAATGTACCAAATTTTCTAGATTTCCGGCAAGTCAGCGACAAGTTCAGAAAGGTTTCTTGTATGGCAAAATAATAATAATAATAATAATAATAATAATAAATAATAATAATAATAATAAATAAATAAATAAATAAATAAACATTTTTGTAAGTTTGTGCTGTTGGCCTTTATGTGTAGAAGTTCAAAGTCAAGTTGTGGTTTAATATTTTCTTTACGTAGATTGAGGTCAAGAAAATTGAATGAAAGAAAGTTTGTGCGTGCTTGTTTAGCATGTTCTTAAGCACTTAAGGACCTTGCCAGCTCCCTTTTTATTTACTATTGCAGAGAAGGTATTCAAGAAAACAAAGTCGGTGATATATTTGTAAAACAGTAAAGTGTTGTGAAGTTGGTGTTTTTTTTCTTTTCTCTTTTATTCTGATTTGTTATATGCTTCATTTGTAATGTGTTAAATAAATACAATCGTATCATTAAAAAAAAAGAAAAAGAAAAAGAAAATGAAAAGACTACAAGCCTTTTTCACTGCTTGTGTTCTTGTTTCTCGGCATTGTTCAGGAGGTATTCTTCTAATAGGGTGAATGATTTTCAAATGTATATTATTATTTTTACGTATTATTTTTAGGTATTAGTTTGAATAAGACCTAGTTTTTGACGTTATTTTACACAAAGCGCGGTTGGACCTGCATACAGTTATCCTATTATTTTCAATCACAAATTCTTTCATATTTTATTTACTTTATTATTACTAATTGTTCCCGCCATAAAGCCTTTTGTCCGCTGTATAGTTCGCGGCATAGAAAATGTTACAAAAAGTTTAAGTCCAAATTAATAACCAATTCTTACGCCTTGTGCTTATGCATTCAGAAACATTCGTCTTGATTGACTAATGCACATGGTATTCAATCCAACTCGCCTTCCTCTCCTTGTCTAAAGCAGTCTGTGTGACGTAATACACTCTTTCCATTCAGACGATAAACCAGAAACCCTGCTTACAAGCTTTCTAGCTCTAATACCGTCTTTTTCATTCGTTTATTCTGAAATGCCTTTGTAGAGAGCCTGAATAGAAGAAAATTGTGACAAAATTTCTCATAGCTTCATAAACACCTTTATTTGGATTTTTTCTTTCTTCAAAGACTACCTATCACATCAAGCTAGGAAGATGCTCCTTGTGAAATCTATTTAAAAAAAGTCAATCTCGACAGTAGGTTTTGTGCTTCCCAAAGTCTGTAATGCGGGCTTAGAGCTCTAACAACTACTGACAGAAATGAGTATTATTCAATGATTAATTTCATTTTGTTTCTCTGTAAATGCAAGCAAATGTTCCAGGGACGTCATTTGGGCAGGACAGAAGGGTGTAATTCCCCCTTCCTTGAGTGTGATAAACACACATTGTTTGATCAAATATATGGTAAAACACTGATATAAAAAGTGAAACTGTTATGTCGGTGGAGAATCTCCCCCGAACAAAATCTAAAGTGACGCTGCTTTTAGCAACAAACCTATAGAGTTACGATAACACATTGCTAAAGCGCTCACATTTGGATTCAAGATTCGAAGGTTTGATTCCAAGCCATGTGCGTTCATAGTGGACGATATTGCGAGAGAGAGAGATTCAAAGAGAGAGAGTGGGATGATTTACATATGTAAGTTTAGAATTGGGGGAAAATGATCGGATAGAATCGATATTATGACGTAATTTGGTTTTGTGAAACAGAAGAAGGAAAGTTTCCGAATTGCGAGGATCACATCAGACAGTTGTTAAATTAAGGGGAGAACTCATTTTAGAGCATCAGATGATTACGGAGGGAGAGAAATATATGTGAAATTAAGAATTTTAAATAATCTTCAGCTTCCGAGAAGGGTTTCGAACCACGAACCTCTTAACTCTCGAACCATGGTTTTATCCATTCAGGTACGGAGAACTCTACGCAATCATTCATATACTTGTCCTTTCCCCACTTTGAGAAACTAATAGAATGAAATATTTCATAAGTTGACTCGGTGGGAGCAGTGAAAGTTTGTTACTACTGTGTTAATTGAGTTATATTTAATAGAACCGTCTGATAAAGTAGTGCGAAATACTCAGACATAAATCACCTTTTGCGAAGGTCTAGTGATCGTAAACATGTTAAACTTTTGAAAAGAACAAGTTAAAAAAAATCAGTGGAAATACGCATAAGAGTATCACTTGGATGCGAACTTTAATTTTAAAAGACAGCGCGTTTATGACATTATGTGTTAGATAAATGAATGGTTAGTGTAAGGGGCAGCTACGTGAATCGGTCTGGGTTCGAATCGCGACCGTTTTTATTCTTTCTTTTTAAGCTACGCTCATAGTGTGCATTCCAGAAGTTCAATTTTGAATTAAAGGTAGTCGCAGCTAATTTAAACCGAAATTATTTTCAAATGTGAGATTTGTTATTACATGCTTTTCTTTAAATTGTGATGTTTCAACTTTGATATTAAATTTCACAATCTTAATTTAACTCATTACCCTACGTTATATCATGATGAAGTTCTGCACAACGACGACAGTTAGGCGGTAATACAATATTATATAAATATATTACAGTAACAATGGATGTCTTCAGAACTTTTTGACTCAGAAAAAACGTACAGTACACCGTACGATGCAACATGGACTCCTGGAGGAATTTCAGACTAATTTAGTATACGTATAAATTATCATCTGAAAAATATATTATGGGGGGTAAGACACTGAAATCATTCCTAGAGGGGAAGGGGTGACATGTGAAAGTAATAGAATGCGAAAGATATTCGTGTCGAATTGATAGTTTCTTATATTTTCAAAGAATACATTACAAACTAATTCGATCTGACGTCACCTGTGAAAATTTTCAGTGTGACCGTCGTTTGGCATGTGAAAAAGAAATCGTGGATTCGTGGGGTACACAGACAAGAAAATAAGCGGAAAAATGTCCAAACCTAAATACAGTATTGCGAGGAACTGAACTGAAATAAATATATTGTTGCTTTTATTTAAGTTATTAATGGTTACAATAGCAGGAACGAATAAATATGCAACACCTTTAATAATCGGTCTCTTCTTTCTAGCATTCACAGAGAAGCTAAGCCACTATTGGTGAAGCAGATAAAAGCATCCTGATAACTGTAACAACCCATGATATTACGTGGTGCAAACTGACAAAGCGTGAACTCTTTGCAACGGAATCGAACGTTGATCGGTTCTTTCACCATGCAGACAATAAAAATAGAGTTCAACAGCTCATATAAAAAGATTCTTGTCTGGATTCTTGATCTTACAGAAAGGGCTGTCTAAGAGACGAGTTGAGTATCTCGTCTCGAAACATTATAAAAATGATGTATCGTTTCGGACAATATGGTGTTTCTATTGAAAGAGCTCAGTCTCTTTTTGTATCTCATTACTAGAGTTCTGCCTTCTTTCGTTTCGTCTCATTCTGTCTCAAAGCATAATCTTTGTAAATAATTCTCTTTATTTTTCAGTTCCTTCAATTCTATGAATCAACTTATCTTGAAGTTTAGATATAACGTTGAAGCTTGTTGAATAGTATTACAACTACTCTGCTATTATTATTTCAAAGTTCAAAGTTCATAGAAGCTACAAAAGTATGTGCCTGAGGGTTTTGAGACGAAGCTTTTACTTAGATGTGAGAAGTTTCTACAAAAGTTTTACGTCAGTCGACCTAATGTTGCTTTTCATGTGTCATTAGCAATATTGAATTAATGAAATATAAATATTTTTCCTTTATACTAATGAAATTATATTTTTGCTCTAGCATATGTGCAGTCTTATTGCTTGTGTTTAAATGTTTGATCTCTGTTACAGACAGACACAAACTTTCCAGAACTGGAAGTAATGATATCATGTTTTTGAAAAAGACAATATGAGAATGTTGAGAATTTAAGACGCTATGAAGATTTGAAAATGAGAATTTAAGGTAATATGAGAATTTGATTAAAAAAAAAAAAACGCCATGAGAATTTTGAGAATTAAAAACACTATGAGGATTTGAAAATGAAAATGTAAGACAATGTGAGAATTTGAAAAAAGGCATTACAAGAATTTTGAAAATTTAAGACACTATTAGAATTTGAAAAAGATACTCTGGACATTTTGCGTTTAAGACATTATGGAAATTTGAACAGATATGCTAAGAATTTAGAGGATGTAATCCTGTCCCCATCGCAACAGCGACTTTGAGGCAATGACGAAAAACATAGTGAAGTTATCTAAGATTAGACCTATAGTGTAAAGTGGGAGTTTTACCACAGTAATTTCTCCCAACAAGAATCGAATGAAGCACCTCATGCACCAAAAAGATACACACAAGCCATTAAGTAATCGGGGAGGGCAGGGACGAATATATAGTTTATACTTAACTAGGTTATGTATGCTTAATGCATCAGATACCAGGGTCATTATCCTCCGCCTTCTTGACGAAAGTTCATTACCTCTTAATTCAGATGGATCACCAGTCGGTTCACATTTGAAAGTTCTACTTTCTTCTGCAGAATGGAACTCGGAACCGTACGTGTCAAAAGCAGTACTATTCTGCCGTGCAAAATCAATCACACTCTAGAATTAAGTCAAAAACGATTGTATAATCAAATATAACTGTTTATATACACAATGTAGATTCGCCTATTTCTGAAATGTAGAATTCCATTGGAATAATTACATAATATTTCTCCCATATTGACAGGTTTCGTTAGAAATTTTGCGATAGGTGCAATATAGCTTAAAATACGAGAGAATGTGCTTAAAGATGAAAGTTTATGTAATTCCCTATTTTACAAAAGGAACTTGAACATATGAACACCTATACTTTAGTACAAAGTATACTACACCTAATTTGACGTTTTTAATACTATTTTTTGTATTATACTAGCTGAAACACTGTTTCCGTTCTCCGCACGAGAAGAGTAAGTTTATTGGGAGTATTTTGACCCCTTTCCCTCCTTTTGGGTACAGATTTTAATGAAACTGTAATGATAAAACCCCTAAGATTCCTTTTTTGAATAAATATTATACCTTTCTGTTCCCGAAGAATGCGCCTAGTAATCGAAGTGAAATAATAAAAAAAAACAGCTTAAGACAGACATTAATTGTTGAGTAATTTTATTTCAAATCAACCAATCATGAAAAATTCATGGTCTCAGATTTTGATATATATACATATTTTTTTGTACATTAAAAGACATGTTTGAGAATTGTTATTTCCCAAAATAAAACTTTTCCAGCCCTTATAGTTAGTTTGTAGTTAATTACGCAGTTAGTTTCAATATCACTATTCAAACACGTCTGTTTTGCTTTTTATTGTTTATTTCAATAATTATAAGGGCTATGAAGCTAAAAAAAATCTATCCCCATGTTGTTTTGCATATAGATTTCAAATCTGCAATAAAAACTAAGGAATATTGTAGTCCCAAATTCAGGCCCCGGAATGAGCATGTGGTGAAAGTTGTACGCGTGTGAAATTTTAGCACAAGGGAAGAAATAAACCTATATTTTGTGTGAAGCAAATTTGGTTTTGGGTATTTGAACCTAAGGGCCAAAATAAAACTTCTAATATGTAGTAAAATTTTCAGTAGTAATGAATATGCAAGGGATTAATACATTCTTCAAATGGCCATTTCAGGTTAATGAACTATGGAAATCACCTAGAAAAACCTTGGAAAGTGATCGCATAATCAGTGACCATTTGAACGACAGTGTGGCTGTACATTAATTTTTAGCAGTGTTCTTGGCAAACTTAACGGAGGCTACCATTCCTTAAATATGTCATATATGTATTTCAGTGATGACTCTGGGGCTCAATATAAAGATTGTAAAAATTTCAAGAACATTTGAACATTTGTATGCACAAATAAGATTTCGGTCGTACATGTGAGTGGCATTTCTTTGCTACTTCACATGGTAAAAATGTTTACGATGGCGCAGGTGGAACGACAAAGCGATTAGTTAGGCGAGCAAGTTTACAAAAGTCAACTGCGAACCAATTATTAAATGTACAGCAGTTTTAAAAAATGGGCTGTGGACAATATCACATCCATTAGATATTTTTGTATCAACTGAAAATGTTCAGTAGCATCGCACGACTCAAGGAAATATTTTTATTCCTGTGAAAACAACACCTGGAACAACAAATAATCATGCTTTTAATTCCTGATATTGAAATAAGTTTAAAAACTGGACTAATTTCCTCTACATCAATGCAACACCTACATAGAGTTTGAGTAGATAAATAACACAAACAGAAGACATCAGAAGTAAAAGTCCTGGATCCAAGAAAATTTGTAGCGTATGTCTATGGCTGCAAATTGTGGATTTGGATGGTGCTGGAATATTCTGAGGAATATCAGGACTACAACACAAAGTTCTTACACTCTGCAGAGTCCGCTTCCACTTTTCACTGGCCTGGAAATGTCGATATCGTATGGGTGCAAGCCGATCACATTCTTATTGACGCAACATATTACATTTCTATCACAGCTAGTGGAAGATCACATAGTGTGTTACATGAGACTGTTAATAAAATTAACAAGTTATTCAAAGATTTCAATAAATATTGATACATTGTACAGTACTGATGGTTAGTAGATAAAGCAACTTATTTTTTGCTATAATTATAGGCAGAGGCGCCCAAAGAAAATTTTTTAGGGGCGACCGTTTTAATGGTTGCTTTATTAGTCAGATATTTAATATGTGGGTTTATTATATTACATCTAAATTTTTATGAGCCAGGAGGGTAAGCTTCCCCTTCGGGTGCCCATGATTGTAGGGTACTGTGTGCAATAGTTGTAATAAAAGTTATACAGTATCATATAGCCTATATCATTATTTCAGAAGCTCGTTAAGAGGCAAAAACACATTGAGATTTTGGGGCCTCCTTAGGTTCAAATACCTAAAGCCAAATTTGGTTCACACGAAATGTAGGTATTTCTTCACCTTGTGCTAAAATTTCACACGCGTTCAACTTTCACCACATGCTCATTCCGGGGACTGAACTTGGGACCATAAATGCTGCTATAACTTTACACCTGTACAATATTCTATAGTTTTGACTGCAGATTTGAAATCTACAGGCAAAATTACATGAAGATGTAAATTTTTGATTCATAGCTCTTACGGTTATTGAAATAAACAATAAGATGCAAAACCAGCCGTGTTTGAGTCGTGAGCTTGAAGCTGATTGCGTTATTAATTACTACTTAACTATAAGGGCTGGAAAAGTTTTATTTTGGGAAATAACTATTCTCAAACATGTCTTTAAATGTACAAAAAATATCAAAATCTTAGACCATGAGTTTTAAAATGCTTTTACTTCTGGTGATTCGAGATAGAATAGCCCTGTTTCAAAATGCATGTAATACTGTTCAATGATTTTCTTCTGAAGCCTGGGAGCTATACAACCAAATTCGCATCGAAGAAGTTGTGGTTGCATATCTGTCAGGGGCAGAGATCATGTTACAGGCGAGGTTGATTTCAATCTTGCGAATGTAATGGAAATGTCATCGGAACTGTCACTAATTATCTTAGCGACCCCGAAAATTATCAATTAGTCACTAACCTCGGTCATTTTGAATATTTATTTTCATCTATTCTTAGCCCCCATGCTGATGGGGGCAAATTTGACTTGAATTGGATCAGGGGTGTTAATATTTACCTCAGCGATCCCGAAAACTATGGATCTATCTGTCGTTTTTTGATTACTTTTACATGTCATTATCTTCCCCCATTACTAGCTGAAATGCCGGTTATTTATAAGAGAGAATAGAATTTATGGACAATATTTGAACCTCTTTCCACCTTTAGCACATTTCAATGAAAGTTTAATAATAGAAACCTATGAGTTTCTGTATTTGTGGTATAAATTTTTGAACCCTCTACCCCATTAGGATACGCCCTTCAATTAAGGTAATAGGATAAAAACCTAGCTCGATACTAACCACATTCCAAAATTCATTTCATATTATTCAACCATTTTCTCCTGATGCAATCACAAACAATGAAGATTTCAGTTGTCCCTCACTGATACGCAACCATAACCCTCTTCAGTGCGAATTTGGTTGCATAGCTCCCAGGCTTTAAGTTACTAAGATTCATGACGCGAAAAATACTTTTTTTGCCTCCCTATTGATGTCTTACGCCATCAGTATTCTTTTTTCACAGTTTAAGCCACATGTGTACCAATTTGGTTGAAATTTCTCCAAAGGTTCTGGGAGTGTGCTTTATATATATATATATATATATATATATATATATATATATATATATATAGAGAGAGAGAGAGAGAGAGAGGCCCATTTTAATCTTTCCAAGGAAATATCTCGAAAACGGTTGAACATAAATGAAACAAACAAAAACTCAAATAGTAAATGCCATGAAGCATATCAAATGGTACTGTCGCGGTGCCCAAGGGCCGCCCTTCATAGCCGCCCTGAGCCCAATTTCAAAATTTTCAATAGAAACATGGGGCGAGTGATACCTCGTTCGATAGATCTTCAAACATAGTTTTCATTCTATGGGCATTGGAACAGATACATTTACAGTTTGATACAGGTACCATGTCTTGGTGATCATTTTGGAAACAGTGAACAATCTCTTGCCACAGCACTCTTTAGTTTTAAAAGATCTATCGAACGAGGTGTCAGTCGCCCCATGTTTCCATTTAAATTTTGAAGTTGGGCTCTGGGTGCCCATGAAGTGCAGCCGTAGAGGCACCACGACAACACCATTCGATGTGTCCCATGGCATTTTCTATTTGGGTTTTTATTCGGTTATTTATTTCAACCGTTGGTACTGGACGTTTTATCTGATACAGGCACCTGTCTTGGTGCCGATTTTGAGTATAGTGATCGATATGAAAAGTCTTTTGCTACAACGCTTTTTAGTTTGTAAAGGTCTATCGAACGAGATATCACTTGATCCATGTTTCCATTGACAAATTTGAAATTGTGCTCAGATGAAAGGCAGCCCTGGGGGGCACCGCGACAACACCATTTGATGTGCCCCATGGCATTTCCTATTTGATTATTGTTTGGTTCATTTATGTTTAACTGTTTTC